>NC_041336.1:25225530-25525530 GCF_004354835.1 Perca flavescens
CAGCGCTGCAACCTTTGATTTCAAGGCACCTAACCCTAACCATAACCATTGCCTAATCCTAGTGCCTTCCAGGCAGCGCTGCCTGGAAGGAGACGTTGGGGGCTTAAAACACAGATAAACGAGTCGGGTCGCGGGGGCAGCAGCTCCAGCATAGGGCCACTTACTTTGCTTTCCCAAGCCACATTAGCCAACTCTGACTGGGGGATCCTGAAGCGTTCCCAGACCAGGGTGGAGATATAATCTCTCCACCTAGTCCTGGGTCTTCCCCGAGGCCTCCTCCCAGCTGGACGTGCCTGGAACACCTCCCTAGGAAGGCACCCACGGGCCATCCTTACCAGATGTCAGAACTGGCATCCTTTCGTCGCAAAGGAGAAAACCCATTTCGGCCTCTTCTAACCTGGATCTTGTTCTTTTGGTCATGACCCAGCCTTCATGACCATAGGTCATGACCAAATTGACCGGTAGATCGAAAGCTTTGCCTTCTGGCTCAGCTCTCTTTTTGTCACAACGGTGTGGTAAAGCGAATCCAATACCGCTCCCACTGCTCCAATTCTCCAGCCAATCTCCCGCTCCATTTTCCCCTGACTTGCAAACAAGAGGTACTTGAACTCCTTTACTTGGGGTACGGACTCATTGCCCACCCGGAGTAGGCACTCAATTGGTTTCCTGCTGAGAACCATGGCCTAAGATTTAGAGGTGCTAATCTTCATCCCTAATGCTTCACATTCGACTGTGAACAAATCCAGTAAGTGCTGAAGGTCAAAGGCCGATGATGCCATCAGGAACACATCACCCGCAAAAAGCAGTAATGAGATCCCCAGCCCACCAAACAGCAACCCCACCCAAACCTGACTACGCCTTGATATCCTGTGCATGAATACCACAAACAGGTTTGGCGACAAAGCACAGCCCTGGCGGAGGCCAACACCCACCTGGAATGAGTCAGACTAAAGGCTGAATTACAGTGGGTACGGAAAGTATTCAGACCCCTTTACATTTTGCACTCTTTGTTTCATTGCAGCCATTTGCTAAAATCTAAAAGGTTCATTTTATTTCTCATTAATGTACACTCCCATCTTGACAGAAAAAAACTGAAATTAAAAAAGAAAAACTGAAATATCACATGGTCATAAGTATTCAGACCCTTTGCTGTGACACTCAACTTTAACTCACATGCTGTCCATTTCTTCTGATCCTCCTTGAGATGGTTCTACTCCTTCATTGGAGTCCTGCTGTGTTTAATTAAACTGATTGGACTTGATTAGGAAAGGCACACACCTGTCTATATAAGACCTTACAGCTCACAGTGCATGTCAGAGCAAATTAGAATCATGAGGTCGAAGGGACTGCCCAAGGAACTCAGAGACAGAATTGTGGCAAAGCACAGATCTGGACAAGGTTACAAAAGAATTTCTGCAGCACTCAAGGTTCCTAAGAGCACAGTGGCCTCCATAATCCTTAAATGGAAGAAGTTTGGGACGACCAGAACTCTTCACAGACCTGGCCGTCCAGCCAAACTGAGCAATTGTGGGAGAAGAGCCTTGGTGAGAGAGGTAAAGAAGAACCCAAAGATCACTGTGGCTGAGCTCCAGCGATGCAGTAGGGAGATGGGAGAAAGTTCCACAAAGTCAACTATCACTGCAGCCCTCCACCAGTCGGGGCTTTATGGCAGAGTGGCCAGACGGAAGCCTCTCCTCAGTGCAAGACATATGAAAGCCTGCATAGAGTTTGCCAAAAAACACATGAAGGACTCCCAGACTATGAGAAATAAAATTCTCTGGTCTGATGAGACCAAGATTGAACTTGTTGGCGTTAATTCTAAGCGGTATGTGTGGAGAAAACCAGGCACTGCTCATCACCTGCCCAATACAATCCCAACAGTGAAACATGGTGGTGGCAGCATCATGCTATGGGGGTGTTTTTCAGCAGCAGGGACAGGACGACTGGTTGCAATTGAAGGAAAGATGAATGCGGCCAAGTACAGAGATATCCTGGAAGAAAACCTCATCCAGAGTGCTCAGGACCTCAGACTGGGCCAAATGTTCTCCTTCCAACAAGACAATGACCCTAAGCACACAGCTAAAATAACAAAGGAGTCGCTTCGGAACAACTCTGTGACCATTCTTGACTGGCCCAGCCAGAGCCCTGACCTAAACCCAATTGAGCATCTCTGGAGAGACCTGAAAATGGCTGTCCACCAACGTTCACCATCCAACCTGACGGAACTGGAGCGGATCTGCAAGGAAGAATGGCAGAGGATCCCCAAATCCAGGTGTGAAAAACTTGTTGCATCATTCCCAAGAAGACTCATGGCTGTACTAGCTCAAAAGGGTGCTTCTACTCAATACTGAGCAAAGGGTCTGAATACTTATGACCATGTGATATTTCATTTTTTCTTTTTTAATAAATTTGCAAAACTTTCTACACTTCTGTTTTTTTCTGTCAAGATGGGGTGCTGAGTGTACATTAATGAAAAATAAAATGAACTTTTTTGATTTTAGCAAATGGCTGCAATGAAACAAAGAGTGAAAAATGTAAATGAGTCTGAATACTTTCCGTACCCACTGTATGCTTCTGCGTTAAACTGACGCTGTGGGTACGTACGTGGAGATACCGACCCTACACCGGACCGTACGCTGGACCCTACACCGTAGCCTGACATGCACCTCTCAAAATATTTAACTACACGTCACGGCGATGCACGTCGCTCGGCTGTGGCTGGGTATCGTTGCATTTCCCCTCTACTTATTTCCTGCTACAGATTTCTGACCATAGTCAGAAAGCACAGGAGAGACACTTTGTTTCTCCCACTATGCCTCTCTAGAGTCCTCACTCCGAAGCTAATCACCGTCACTCTCTCACTCGCCCTACCACACACTCCCCACGCACACACACATGCCAGCCCTGCTATTCTCTTAAAAAGATCAACGCACACACCAACGCACAAGCAACTTCAGGCCACTTACGTAGGCTACGGCGAAAGCTCTGCGAGGAGCTTCCGCAGAACCATAAATCAGCCTTTACTGCCAAGAACCAGGACACAGCTCTCACTTTGGGTGTACAGGGATTGGATGGCCCTGAGAAGGGACCACCTCACCCCATACTCCCGCAGTACCTCGTGATCATGTAAAATGTTAAATGCATTTTTAAATAATACATGTCAAATTTGTTTCAATTTGGGAATCAAGCTTCACATGATCGCCAAAATGTTAGAATTGTGATGAAATGTACACTCCAGGAGAAAACGTGCGGTCATTTTGCTTTGTTGGCTTCATGCCAAAATAACAAGGATGCAGTTTTATATGTGTCCCTGTGTGCCCTTCTATAAAACCACTGCAGTACTAAAGAGAAAGGGATACAAATTGGCACAGGACATTTTAATCACAAAATAAAGTTTAAAAAAGGGCACAGAGAGGGGCATTTTAAATGTAATAACTGAATTATTATACTTTATTTGACAGTACAAATAAAAGTCAGAAACACGACAAGGCACAGTACAGCAGCACAGGCATACAGTTTGGGACATAATTAACCCTTCAGTGTGTTACATGTACCACAAGGTGACAACAAGTCATTGCTGACAAGTTGGAAAAAATTTGTATATGGTCTCTGATTTAACAGAAAGTGTTCATGAGAAGAAGGTTTCTCATCAAGGTCTTTAAGGCTAATATGTATCAACTTCACAGTAACAAAGCAATAATCCACATATATATAATCTTGTTGGTCTTGTTATTCAATATCATACAGTACAATACAAGCCCCTCTACATTACATTTACTTACACAGATATATAACTTAAATTACTTCATATATTACATTACACACTATCCATTTGCAGCTCAATACAAAGCAGCTTTTAAACAGTCTTGAAACACTTAATACGATTATGTAAACAGTAACATTAAAGCTTTATGCTTTCTGGAAATTTGTCAGTCATAGCTTTCAAATCTTCACCGGAAAACTTTGTGAGGATAAAAACACACAACTAGTGTCCAATTAAACTAAAATGAAATGTGCAATGGCACTGATTTGTTACAATGGGGAAGAGAGATTGACCCGGCAAGATAAAGTTAACAATCAAATGGTCTGTAGATAGGTTCAGTTTTATTATTTTTTAGAATGTATTCACCAATGTGTTGGAATTTGTTGGACAGTCTTACTATAAACCAACCCTTGACAACACTACACAATTGCACTACTGAAATGATTTTTCATACTTTGTTTTAGTTTATTCAGATGATGTTATGTTGGTATATTGATGTAGCAACTGTTCTTTCCTGTACATTGTTTTGGTGTAAACAAAAGTCTGCAGGGATTGTGTGTATTATAATTGTCTTTAAGAAGAGCAAGTACATAAATAAATATAATAAACAAGACATGGACTGGGATTCAGTGAAACCTGTGGCATGCATTATGTCATCATGTCATCATGACTGACAGCTAAAAAAATTACAATTTAAATGATAAAAAAAAACACTGTCATTAATATTGTTTTGAAAGTGACAAATTGAAAATAAGATTAAAGCATAGAACAAATACAAATGATCTTAAAGAAAAAGTTATTTCCAAAAACAGATCCTGCAGTTTGGAAATTAACTTTTTCAGATGTTGTGTCCAAAATCTTCACCCAATGAAAATAAACCTATTCTTATTTACTGTGCCTACTTGCCTCAAAGAAATCCCATTTTACCATTCATAAAGAGTTATGTATTTATGTCAGAAGCAGTATGAACACAACATTATAGGTTTGACTGAATCCCATTCACTAGTGTCAACACAATGGTGGAGAGGGTCAATGCACAGCTTCACACACCCACTGCTGAAATTAAAGCACACTACAATATTTCTTTTCAGCACTTTTAACCTCCCACCACCACCCTGATCGACTCAAATTACTATTTCTTTTTTCTTCCTATTTCTTCAGACCTTTGCTGTGCATGCATTCCCACCCAAAGTCTCTCTCTCTCTCTCTCTCTCTCTCTCTCTCTCTCTCTCTCTCTCTCTCTCTCACACACACTCGTTCAGTCTCTTTATCTCTCTCGCTCTGTACTTTTCAGACCACCAGCCAGTGATGCAGCTGTGGGGGAAATTGAATATGCCCATGAAATAAAACACAGTACTTTATTATTATATTACTTAATTGAAACAGACTAAAAACAGTAATATCATTAATTTGAATACTGGTCCAAAACTGGCAACTTCACATTCAGTCGTCAACAGCAATAAACAATTCTAAGGATGCAATACAAATAAATCATAATTAAGTCAGCACTTACTGTGAACTGCCGAACCTCCCCATTATCTACCAAATGATGCTCTGTCTCTGGGGTGATGGCATAGGCCAGTCTCTGTTTAAGGAGAAAGGGATCAATTTATATAGTTTAAGTAAGTTGTAAGTTAAATTTTGTTTTTAAATTACTTGATTTTTAATGAAAGATTAAAGATTTAACATGTATACTAGAAATTCCATTTTGTCCAAAAAGCTCAGACTTACATCACAAAACTTCCCAGGCAGTATGCAGAGTTTGTAGATGGCGTATAGAGGCACCATGGACATTGAGGAAATAGCCAGACACCACCCCACCATGTTAGCCCATGGAGGAAATGTGTAGGTGCCGTAGTTTGGAGGGTTGAACGTGGCAAAGCTCACCACCACCATAAACTATGGAATAAAATAATTTGAGCACAAAGGACCTGAGGAAACATCCGTTCCAAAGATTCACTGTTCATTTCAAGTCCTCTTAAAAGCAAATTAATTGAGTGGTTCAATGCAATTTTCTGATGCAGGATATATATTCTATTAGCAGTAAAAAATAAGGGAAATATTTCTGTTGTCATGTTACGGAAGAGGATTAGGGCCACATGTGAAAACTGTATTTGAGTTCTGAGTTGAAAGTCAGAATTCTGAGTTTGGACTTTTTCCTGCAAATTCTGACTATTTCCATTTAGCTTTTTCCAAAAAGGCAAAAAAACACCTCAAGCGAGCGTAAAAACGTTTTTGCACAATCAAGAAAGTTTTATTGAATTTCGCAGTTTCCATACAGCTTTTCTAATGGGACACTTCAAAATGTGCATACAAATATGCTTGGCTTTTGCTCACTATAACCACTGGTCTGATGGATTGGATACGGTATATAGTGGTAAAAAATGACTTCATTCATCAATCAGCCTAAAAGTTCAAAATAGAATTGGACGGTTCCTGTATAAAGGACATTGGAGTCATGGTGAAAATAGTTTACATTTTTGTTTGGTGTCTTAAATTGTATGTGTTGTGTATGAGCTAAAATCATATAATGATGAGGTTAAACTCACAGTCTCAGTATTTTCATCCTGCTATCTATTGTCTGCTATCTATCTATATCTATACGAGCCTTGGTTTGGGTTCCAATGTACAATAAGTCTGTGCACAGACTCACCAGGAGGAAGCAGGGGCTGACAAACTTCCAGCACAGCCTCCAGTACATGCCTGGTCGCTGACCAATCATCTCTTCAATGTCATCACTGAATCGGTCCACTCCTGAAACACATGGAAATACTTCCAAATTTCCTTCCAAGACATGAATGAATACTGACATGATGATAAAGACATGCTAAAACTGAATATCAGATATTGAAAATATTATCAAGGCACTAGGTATTTATGTATATGGTTCTTATGCATAAGTTTAAATAAAAAGTTTTTCAGCCATTCAGAAACGCATGACGCAATATAAAAAAAAAAACCTATTCACATTTGCAGCGACTAAAGTCACTTTGCAGAGCCAATTGTAATATGATACTGCACCATTTTTACCTCCATCCTCCACCATTACAACTTTCTTTCTCTTATAAACCTGGCTGTATTGTAAATTTTGTTTCTTCTGCCTGGAAGGCATCTCTCACGACAGAGGAATATATCCAGACTGACGACCAGGTATTTAGCACAGCTTAATGTACTTGTGTAATGGACAGCCGAACGAAAGACCACAGCGGCCAGGGGTTCCTGTCAGCAGTTATGAGGATGAGGAAAAAAAAGGCCCACTGAAGCCGTAGGCTTGATTTATCTGGCTTGCCAAGGTCAGGACCCAGCAAAGTTGGCTAATATGCTGACCCCACCGCCTGGGACCTGGTTAGTATTTATCCCTTTTCTAGATCCCTCCACAGTCAGGTTCAGTAGACATGAGACAAAGAAACTGAACACGGAAGTTCAGGTCAACCTTTTCCCTAACCTTTAGATTGCTCTTATAATATTTTGTGCCTGCTGGAGTTTTGAAATGTGGGTGAGTTTTTCTGAAAAGTCAGTTTTTCTTTTTTTCAGCAAGTGGTGCTGTAAGTTAAAAATGCATCAAGGTAAATATTCATCATGCATCAGTTATTCTTTAGCTATTAATTTACAAATAAAACTGGAAAAAGGAGGAAACCCCAAATTGCTAACTGTGAGAGGTCACTAATCAGCACATAAACTGTTGAATTATGAGACACTAACATGTAGTATAGAAAGGGTTATTTACTCCTACACAACTAACGTATTTATTCCATGTTGTGCTGATGAATAATCACCCTGGAGACATGCTATTTACTCCAGAAAACGTCTTATCTTGTGCAGAGATAAACAGTAATTTATAGAGATTTGGTCTGTTGAATGGAGTGATAGATATAAAAAAAATAAAAAATTGTAACATTGTAGAGATGGCAAAATTGTGTAAAACCAAGTGTCAATACAATTTAGACATCAGGAAAGACATTGACTTAGAGGTCACCCCCACTTGCCACCCACAACAATCTACAACCTAGCTATTAGACAGCTGACTCCTGTCCATGACAAGTGTGAATTGCGTGTTCCCCAGCTGCAATTTTCTTTATGTGGAGGCTCACTACTGCTGAGTGAACACGGAGGTAACACAGGCAGAGTTCAAAACACGGGCCATTTAACCTCACTGAGCTCTTATGAGCAGCACAGCTACAGCGTATCCTTTTACCTTAACAACACATGCTTATAGACTGAAGATGCCAAAACCATCCATGGGAATAGACTGTCTAGCTGCAGTATCTTACTTCTAATCTAACGATGCTGCATTGTGGCACAACACACCCATACCAAGAAATTTCTCATCAAACCCTTAATACAGCATCAGCTTTGCTGGCCATGAAAACATGAATTATCTGTTTTATCCTTCGTCTTTCCTCCTGTCCATCTTTCTCACCATAAAACCATGCAATGCCAATAGCTTCAATAAGCACTCCAAAGAGAATCGATGTCCCTGCCGCAAAGTGGTCCAGCAGAGTGAACACATACATCCCACCCTAGAGAGAGAGAGGGGACATATAATAAATGTACAATAATTGTGCTAGTATAATAAGCTTTATTATACAGGTTAAAGTAAGAACAAACATAAAAAAATAATGATGATTCTATTCATTGAATTTGCAGAAACTTAGATTAGTATGGCAGTGTTACAACAAGAGCTTGTGAAAATGATTAGATGTATGTATGAAAGTGTATGACTACCCTGTACTATACTTACATTTGTAACACAGAAGAGGGATATGAGGAAGGTGGCAGAAACAATGAAGAGGGTGAACAGCTCTCTGTGCTTGTGGAGGCATTTAAACTCATCAATCAGCCCCGTGATCACTGATTCCATTCCACCCATCTGCAAGAGAAGACACAAGAGTTAGATTAAAACACAAAGTCAGAGAGTCACTGTTGATATCCCATTTTGTATTGCATTACCGCTGCACTGCGCCAAAACACCAAATAGTTGGTTTCACATTTTGTCCAATGAATGTCTAAAAAGCACATAATCTAAAACACCCCCAAACGCCGGAGATCTTGCAACATGTGTGAGTGGGTGCATACTCACAGCACTGTCAATTCCCAGTGTCAACAGCATAATGAAAAAGATGACCGCCCACACTGATGATCCAGGTAATGTTGCAATGGCTTCTGGGTAAATGACAAACACCAAACCAGCACCTACAGAACAACACATTCAAGCAAGGAAAATAGAAAACAGCCCAAAACACACTTAGTGTTGGAGCTTTTAACATGGAAGCGGACATAAAAGAATAGATTGCTAAAAAGCACAAAGTATGGTTAAAACGTAGATACAAGATACATGTTAATTAATACATATGGTATATTGGAGAAGAGTTTGTGCAACATGTTAAATTTGTAATGACTCTGTTAGGAACACAGTTCAATGGAAAGCATTGGTGGCATTTAAATCCAGTTATCCGGTTCATGTGGGTTTTTTCATTGATTACAGTCCTGGCAATTACATTTAGCTCATCTTTAATATTGTTGACTTGTGGAATAATGAGTGAGGACATGAGTGATGATGAGTGAAGCTTCTAAAAATGTGCTCAAGGAAATTTCATGTTTGCCTGAAACATGCGGTCCGTTTAATTTATTGAGCTCAAACTTTCTCAAAATCTACACATAAGCATGGCACATGAATACATTTTTTAAATACAACGTTACTCATCATATATTTTCAAAAGATGAGGGAAAACCCTTAACTTGATCATAGTCTGCATAGTCATGCCTCAAAATATCTACAATATACAGTATATATATATATATATACCACCACATTTCAATCACAGACAAATAATACCATACCGTCTCTTGCAACTTTGTCAAGGTCTACGTTGTGCTTGTGGGACATGTACCCAAGGAAGGAGAAGACCACAAAGCCGGAGAAGAAACTGGTTAAAGAGTTGATGGAGCTGGTGATGATGGCGTCTCTGGATCAATAAAATCAAATGAGATAAACAAAAACGACATAATTAGAATGTCTAAATGTCATCAATCAGTCAATATCATCATTGTTGACCAGTTGGCCAATTGAAGAGTATGCCATGGGTGGGTTAAAGGTGTTCTCTTGGCTTCGACATGAAAGGAATGTTAGCTTTCTGTAATGAGTCTGGGTCGCAGAACAGTTAAGATAGATAGATTTGATAGATTGATAGATTTCATGCATAAGTCAGGTAATCAATGATTTGCCACTTATGTCACAGACTTAAAAGTCATCCACCTGCCTTCGGATGGAAGGTAAACTTTCTGCCATTGCAAAAATGTTTAAGAAAGGAGAAAAGAATTAACAAATGAATGAGTTGGTCATTGTTGAATAAACACTTGGTGTGTGAAAGAGTGTGAAAGGGAAATAAGGAGAATTTATTTAACACTGTCCTACAGAAAATGTGCAATTCCTCATTAGGTAAGAACTTTTTGGCATTTTGCCGAAATATATGTTCAGTGTAGTAAAAAAGACAAAACAGGAAGATAAAAAGCTTCCTGTGGGATGATGATGATGATTTTCAAAGAGTGCGACAGTTTTGATTGGTGTTATGGCTGTCTGTTTGCACAGCATGGTGTCAAAGACATAGCGGGTTTCAAGGAGCTTCAAAGGTTATTGTAATTCACCTGCTTATGTTGCCTCTGTGTGTGTGTGTAGAAGCAACTCCCCGTCCTCCATCTGTCTCTGTGCAACCCCTCATTCCCCTCATTCTTCTCGTTGTGTGTCTTTACCTGTAACAGTTGTTGCTGAATTTGTTGTAGCTGGAAAAGGCAATTAGCACACCAAACCCCACTCCCAGAGAGAAACAGATCTGTGTCGCTGCCTCAATCCAGACCTGTGGAGCAACAGAACGAGCACACTTGTGTGAAGCGGCAAACAAAAGGCACAGGAGAGGAAAAAAGCCATTATTAGGGATAATTGCAGGAAACTCATTCAACGGCAGCAGATGAAAGACGCTAGTGAATACGGGGGGTAATTTTGCAAATTACTGCTCCATGAATCTATCTAATCTAATTCTCCAATTGCTGCCATGCATCTCTCCGTCGCTTTCCTTCTCCATAACTGAGTCCTTTAGTCCTGCATGCTTACTTATAGGGCTCCTTAGTGCTGTGACAGCTGCTTTCACAGATAAGGAACATATTAGAAACGGGTTACACAAACAATGTTTTCACACAGAAAATGCCTCTCTACTGATACTTAACATTGTAAACCACCGTTGTGTTAAATTATTTGGTCTACACAGTATACAATGAGAGGGGACTGACAGTTACCAGCTCTCAGATTGTGTGCATTAATAACGCAACAGTTGTCAATTGAGTTTGCAGGGATAGTTCCACGATCAGGCTTTCATCAGATCAAAATGAAAGACGATTCACTGTGCCAGAGACATTTTGTGTAGCATTTGCTGGGTTTGTTGCGTGTCTAATTGTGTTTAAATTTAGTTTAACTCTTTCTATTTTGTTATGGTTCTCTATTCTTATCCTATTTATTTTTTGTTCTGTGCATGTAATATTGAAACACTTGCAGCACAATCAACATTGCAAATAACGTTGATATTGCCTTTGTTCCTCCTTAGCAGTAACTCCTCATTGCTAGCAAAGCTTGAATACAGATTGTTATCTGCTTACAATAAATCCAGAGGTTAACTCACATTGTAAGAGCTCCTACTTTGAACACTTATTTGTCATTGTTAGCTATTTTGAAATGATTTAATGTTAACCTATATGCTTGCTTTCCATGCTGTTGTTAGTGATCTGCCACGCGCACAGCTAATGACGTAGTGTAATTATGTACCATTGCTATGTTAAGTCTAGCTTAGCACATTAGCATGATATAGTCAACCAACTATGTTACAAGACACTAGCCAAGTCTTTTTAGCACAATCACACTGTTTCTTTACACATTGATATACAGTAAGTGCTAATGTTAGATAAAATAAACTAAAACTTTTCAAAAGCAAAGCATTTCTTTAAAGTGTCTTTCAGCCACAGTGCCTCCTTTTCTTCTCCTGAACACAAACCACTCTCACCTCACTTGTGTCCCCCATCTCTCCCGTCCATACTCACCTTGGCATCACAGAGTCTCAGGAAGTCTACAGAGAGGTAGGCCTTAATGCCATCGATGGCTCCAGGCAGAGTGACTCCGCGGACCAGCAGCACAGTCAAGACCACATAGGGCATTGTGGCTGTGATCCACACAACCTGAAAGGGTCGCATGAGACGCGCACACACGACACCCGTACATTTACACAGAGAAAGAAGGCCACACACACACATACACAAAAAACACACACAGTCAGATTCACACATTGCATGCATGCAAGAGAGTGAAAATGCAAGTACACATTTATATACACACAAACGGTGGTCTTAAACAGCTCAGTGGATTTAAACTGGACAAGAAGACGCTGCATTTCCTTTTTAGACATTTCCTTAAGGTAATTATACATCTTAAATTGAGTCACTTGACAATTACTGGATAGGAATCATAGTATTTTCATAATGAAACATGGCTACTGTGTAATTTCCCACCTTTCCAGATGTCTTGACTCCCTTCCACAGACTGAAGTAGAGCAGAACAATCACTACAGCTAGACAGGAAGTCAACTGCCAGCGTGGGCGGCCCAGGTTATCAATACCATTACTGTCCTGGATGTGGAGCACCCGTCGTCTAAGGAAACAGAAAATTCTGGTAAGAACCATGACCACTTCTGAGTCCCCATTTAAAGTTTACAAAAATGGCCGTGACAGATATGAAAGAGCTGCATCCATATGTTCCAAATGTTAATATACAGTATATAATACATGATACATATGCTGTCTGTAACCCTAAACTGACACAAATTAGACCATGGACTGCCATTTGATAAATATTTTGTCCCAGTGTGGCCCACTTGATGGAATTTTTGCTATCACGTTTTATTACAGAAAGTGAACGAAATCCATGACCCAAATAGTCACACATTCCGTCATTGTGTTACTTATGGATGGAATTATAGTTAAAATAAATTATTCCCCTTTTTGCTGGGGACCCCCTGGAACCTCATTATTCACAACAATTGAGCTATACACTTGGACCTGGTCTTGACATCCTGCATATAAATTGGCTTAACAATCAATGCCTGGCCTTGTTGGAAGCTCAGTACCTGGGGGTGCAACAGTGACAAGAGACATGTAAGACCCTAAGCAATCTGGCCAGATGGATGCCACATGAAGTGTTGGTACATCCGTTGCTGCAAAATCATGCATTATTTAACAATGAAAAATGAATTTGCAATAAAATGTATCATATTCTGTAAAGTTGAATTACACGTGTCACCTGAAAGTCTTCAGAGGCAGCCTAACAGATGAGATTGAAAAGATCAGCTAACGCTCAGCCGATGTGGTCAAATTGTCTGCAGGTGGTTCTGTGTAAATAGCACACTGCCATTTCAACGAGAATGGATCAAATGTCGCAACTGTCACAACAGAACAACCCCTCGCTTGTTGGAATAAGAGGCACCTGGTCAGCTTCACAGAATAGAAGCTGCATAAGCTAAATGCAGCCAAACTCTAGATCCATTTTGAGGTATAAGTATAAGTATTCATAATAAGATATTCCAAGACATTCCTAGATCTATGCAAAGTGCTTATATATGTAGTAATTACAGAATCTTCAGTTATTCTGGAGACTGAGCTTCAAGCCAACTCCGCTCCATTACACCATTACTGCAACAGTTTTCATGTGCACTTCCTGCAGTGTAAATGTGTGGGTTATATACAGTAAAGCCTAAGTTGTGCACTGATGTTTTAATAGTTGGACATATTGTTATGTTTTAGTCTGTCAGCTGGTAGTGAGTGTAGTTAGCCTGATGAGAGGGTCAGACTGACAAATGACACATGAGGGGGTGTGTTGGTTGATCTGAATTAACCCAGCCATTGCAGGTGTGTGGGGGAGATTCAGATTGAGATAGTTACCGGAGGGAGACAATCATGGAAACAGCATGCTGCAGGCTGACACTGAAAACCACATGCTACCACACGGAAGGACAATTGAAGACAAAGATGCTGAAAGCCTATTCTTTTTTTTCCCAGAAGACAACTTTTGTAAATACACCTTTTAAAACCTAGCCGTGCTCCAGAATGCGGAATGACACGGTGACTGGGTGAGTCAGCTTAACACAGCACAATCCCTCTTAGGCAGGAAATTATACACTCATCCAGGCCAGCTTAGTCTCATTCTCATGTTAAAGGCAACACGCAGGGAGAGGAGAAAATACCATACCATGTTATACATGTAACAATATACATACAGTATGTTTGCCTTTAATTGATTTCAAAGTTTCCATTTTTCCTGTAGGTTCAAAGACCTCAACAAAAGATTATTATTTCATAAAATAAAAGTATTTGCTTAATTTTGGAATAGAACATTGTGTTTTAAAGTCATTTTACTGGTAGAAGTTATATAATGACTACAATGAATACAATTTAAAGGCAGTTAGATCTATAGAAATAGCCTTTTTTGTAGAACCATCATGGCAGGGCTTCTTAACCTTTTCTTTTTCCGTCACACTACTTTTAGGTCCCAAAATTCACATTCACAATTACCTGTTGCCATATAAGTTTGACTATGACACACATATTTTCAAAAGCATGGTGGGGCTCCAAACTGACTATAAATCTATGTCATTGTGTTTACCTAAATTAGAACTAACTATATCAAACAAAGATCAATGAATACATGTTATAGCCTGATTTCAGGCCAACTTACTCAAAGTACTCCTGAGCAGGGGTGGCCTTGTAAATATCACTGACTGAGCTGTTGTCAGCCCAGTCGGAGCAGTTAGGACTGTTCCAAGTGTTGTTGCAGTGGACCCACGGCAGCTCGCTGGTGAATGAGGAGAACAGGTAGAACAGCGCCCAGGAGATGATGACATTGTAGTAGAAACCAACGTAGAGAGAAATGAGGATCACTGTAAAGCCTACACCTGTTAGGGGAACACAAATGATTCATATTTATAGGCATTACATGACATAACATTAGCATATAACATCCCATCAGTGTCTTAGTCCTTCTACTTTGTACCTCAATTACAGAGTGCTGCTTTCCATGGTTGACTTCCATGGCTGCAAAGATGTCCAGGTCCAGTTCTGTACTTTACTTGAGTATTTTCATTTTCTGCTACTTTATACTTCTAACCCCCTACATTTTAAAAGGGGCATGCAGCTATAGTTAATAGCTACTTTCCACATGAAGACTTTCCATAAATGAAACATGTGATAAGCCTGTAAAATACAATTAATTGGTCCAAACTTTTTTGCTCATAACCCCTTACTAAAAAGCACTGACAACTGCAACCTTACCAGTCTGGCTGGTGAACTTTATTGCATGTCACTGTGCATCTCTCTTGGCATTTTCTGTCATCTTTCCAATGTTTGCTATCAAATAAAGGAATATTATACCCCCAAAATTAACTTGCAGGTTACTTAAATAACAGTTTGAGAACTAAAGCGGTTACATTATCTATGTATAATCTATATATATAGTTATGCTATTTGGGAAAAATCCATAATAGCAGTAATTGCATTTTGAAGTAAGTTGGAAACCACTGGAAAAAAACTACCAAATCGTATAAAAAGTAGTTTAAAATAGCTGAACCTGCCACAACAGTAAACTGCTGATACATCAGTAACGTAAATCATGTATTATATAATAATAAATCATTCAAAAGGATTTGTAATGGACAATTTAGATATTGTTGTATTGATATTTTTTCTTAATCAAAATGATCTGAATACTTATTCCACCACTGAAGATTTCCAAGTTAGGAACCAAACCTTGGACTTCTCTCAGATGTTTACCGAGTCACCTTTTCACTCTTTAATGCAACACAAACCATTAGCATACTGTATGCTTTTATCACCAAAACGTGAACTAAATGATACAGTGCTAATCTTAGGGTTTTACAAAATTCTTCTTTTTTTCTCTTAATTGCAGGAATGTTTAAAAGCTAAACAAATTATGCTTCTTAGGTATTTGGCCATGAAGAACAATTGTGAATCAGTAGAAACAGTTATATGTTCCAAACAAGGGTCAAACGTAGGCATTGGCTGTTCTGTACAGTGACTGCACCCTGACAGATTCCACCACCGGAGCGCACACCAGAAAGCACAATCTCTCGCTCAGCATGAGTACACCAGCCCGTGATACACACCTGCGGTGTTGCAGAAAGCACCACACCTTCTAAGATTGCCTCTTTATGCTTTAATTATCAACACATCTACCCTTTCTATGAATCTGAAACAATGTCCACTCTTCTAAGGCAGAATTTAATTGTTAACCTTTGCTAAGAGCCACGACCACAAGTGTGCCGTATTGATTCCTTTTGTAATGTTGATGTGATATTTGTCCAGGGAGCGATGCCTCTTATTAGCGCCACATGTGGCCATGCCATCTCGCCATCTCTCTCTCTCTCTCTCTCTCTCCGTCCGCCTCTCTCCATCATTTTCTTCAAATGCATTGATCCTGAGAGGAAACCAGCTTGTTGATCAGAATAATTACTGTCAATATGACCATGTGTGTGTATTTGAATAATTACTGTTATCCCCCTGCTGAGAGACAGAGAGAGAGAGTGAAGCGTGTGATTAGAACGTCAACCTACTCAGTTTGGTCCCTGACAGACGGCACATGTTCACACGCAGGAGGCACAAGCCCAGAGACACACACACAAACAGCATGAAGGAGCACATACAGTACACAATGCGGGCCACCTCCAGACCAACAAGGACATGATCTAACAAAAGACAGTGGTGCAGCATCATACTGTGAAGCAACAGCTGGTCTGCTGGTAATAATGTTATTTGAGGTTGCATTTCTGTTGAATCTTTAGATTCATAGTGAGGTGTTAAATATGGATTTAAGTGAAACTATAACTTTACCAGAGCAGGGTATACAGTACAAAGACAGAGATGGATGTATACACAAACGTCACAGATTGTAAACTGTGTACAGAGAATAACAAGTTGAACAAAGTGTATTATTATATTTTCAACCAATGACTTTGTTCAGAAATGGGAATTGGTCTCAATGTTTGTTTCTCCATTAGTGTATGTTTGGATGGCATTCTCCCCAACTGCGCTTTGCTTATTGATGTGTTAAAAAGTACCCCTTGAGAGTGTTCCCTGCCCGCCATTATTTGACAGGAGGATTTGAACAATCAGGACAAGAGTCTAAAAGCCCAATTTTCATTTGCTTTCCATCTGAGTGCCAACGGAACCTGATGTTCCGGGGAGGATAAACAATGCCTGTCGCCCCGCTCAAAACGGGAGACAAACAGACAAAAGAGACTGGCATGTGGACAGAAAGGCATGTGGACAGACAGGCATGTGGGCAGACAAGCAGACAGAAAGACATGTAGATATTACAGGTCTATTATCAGATAGACTAACAGGCATGTACATACCGTGACAGACAGATTTTAAACACATGCGAAAGCATTCCTGGTCAAGAATTTGCATGTGTACATCATCCAGTGTGGGCATGTGTCTGTCTGTATATCTGGATGTGTGTCCTATGACCACTTGTTACCTTTAAATATGGGACAGATCTTCCAGACGCCTGCTGCCCCCTCTCTGTTATACTGTCCCAGAGCCAGCTCCATGTAGAAGAGAGGCATGCCTGCTATCACCATGAAGAACAGGTATGGCACCAGGAACGCACCTGAATAAGCACACACACACACACACACACACACATAGAGAGAGAAAAGAGAGAGAGAGAGAGAGAGAGGTCAAACTTCTTCTCTAGATACATTCCATAATGCTATTTGTTTTAGGTGAAATTAAAAGTTTTCTGATCCCATATCAATTATAAAGTTACTGTTTTATAATTTTTTAGATTAGGTAAAACAGCCTATGCAAGGCTCTTTCTTCCTTTTTATTTTTCTTTATTTTAATTTCGAAACAAAAAATAACAATAAAATAAAATATAAAAACACAATAAGTGCGTAACAACACACCTAAAGGAAAAAACAATATCTATAAAGTGTTACAGATAA
The DNA here is from genome assembly GCF_004354835.1 of Perca flavescens. Taxonomy (NCBI): domain Eukaryota; kingdom Metazoa; phylum Chordata; class Actinopteri; order Perciformes; family Percidae; genus Perca; species Perca flavescens. The sequence goes on from NC_041336.1 coordinate 25,243,348, forward strand.
TATGTTCAATCTGTCCGAAAAGCTTGTTGTTTTCCCCATCCGTCATTCAACTTTAAATAGTTCCTCTATTTATTTTGTAAATGTATGTTTCACATATTTTATATGATATATTCATAGCAAGATAACAAACACACATCAAAAATATATATTATTTTAAACACCTACCAAACATTTGTTACATTTTGCACAAAACTCATTACCCTAATCACCCACCCCAGTACAATCAGTATAACAACCCACCCTCACAATCATCTCTCTTCATCCTAATATCATTTTAATAAAGTGTTTTATACAACTTTTTTAACTTTATTATGTGTGTACAATGTTTTAGCACCTGGTCCAAACTATTCCACAAACTCACCCCACAGATCGTGATGCACATCCTTTTTAAAGTTGTTCTTATTTTGAGTTTTTTAAAGTTTAGTTCTTCGCTCAGATTATACCCACCCTGCCTTTCTATGAAATTTTTTTGTAAATTCCCCGGAAGTAAATTATTTCTTGCATACAACATGATTTATGCTGTCTTAAATGTAATCAGATCGGGGCGGCCTCTAGCTCACCCAGTAAGAGCGTTCGCCCCACGTTGGCCGAGTCCTGCAGCGGCGCACGGTTTGAGTCCGACCTGCTGCCCTTTGCTGCGCGTCATTCCCCATCTCTCTCCCCCTTTCATATCTATCCACTGTCTAATAAAAGGAAAACCCCCCAAAAAAATAATCTTAAAAAAAAAAAACAGATCAATGAACTTCAGAATGTGTAACTTTAAGAATAATGGATTTATGGATATATTATAATCTACCACAAACAATTGAATTACATAGCATCAGTAAAGTCACATAGGGAATATGGTGATTAAAAACACTCCCTCTTTCTGGGCACCATGGTGGCTTAAGGCTTAAAGCTCCCATTGTCCATGGTTTGCATCTAGCCAGAAACCTTTGTCTTATGTCTTTCGCGGTCTCTTTCCTCTAATTTACTGTTATCGATCTACTGTCAGCTATCAAATGTAAGCATACAAAATAATTGAAATTTGGGTTTTACCTTAAATTAAACTAAGCAATATTTTCCATAAATACAAGTATGACAACATGCGGGATTTGGGTGACATGTAGTCAGCCTCGACTATGGCTACAGTATCATTTATAGCTCTCAAACGTAATGAGAGCTCTATGTATGTTAAACAGCCATAATTAGTGGCAGTGATTGTTAGAGCTAATCTATTCGGAGCAGCTGTGGTGGTTTTTCCCCTATTTTGATCTCTGTGAAGGGGTAAAACAACCAGCACACACACACACGCGCGCATGTGCAAATAGTCTGAGCATGCACTTGCATGCGTGAATAGTACAAGCAGGTAAAAATATTCAGCATGCAAGCATGTGTGAATTACGTCTCACCTTGATTTCACCTTGTCTAATTTTTTCTGTATTTCACTTTTTTTCTCTTTTCTTTCAACACAACCACGCACAAACATCAACCCTTCAATTCCTTCCTTCACTTCTCTCGTAGGAGATGAGGACGATCTCTCTCACATAAAACACACCCTCCATCCTACCTTCACTTCCTAAACTCCCTTATCTATCCACTATCTCTGGTAGGGGACCCTTTAGACATGGGAACAGCATCAGCCTCCTCCCCTCACCCCTTTAATCTGTCTCACCTCCTCCATTCTTGTAGCAGAGGTAGGGGAATCTCCAGACGTTGGCGAGGTCCACGGCAAATCCGATCACAGACAAGAGGAAGTCGATTTTCTTCCCCCAGGTCTCCCTTTCGTCCTCCCCACTGGGTTTGGTCTGAGTAGGAGTCGGAGTCACTATGGTGGTCGAGGTGAACTGAACCCCATTCTGCTCCTTCACCAGGATCAGCTCCACCTAAAGTGTTAGAAATCACAGAGTTTAAAACAAGCAGAGGCAATAGGCGCTGACAAACATACTAGTGTAATTTAACGTCTCTTTAAGTCACCGAGTCTCACCCTCATTATTCACTCACTTCCCCACACATGACAATCACCTTCATTTCATCAATTCTTCATGCACCTTTATCCTCTGAGTAAGTTAGGCAAATTGTGAACATGAACAAATTAGTCCTTATTTCCATTTTAGCCTCCAGAAAATGTGGCTTTTGTTACCATTATGGTTCTTTTTCCCACCCAACGCTTTTTAGGTCTGCAGAAATTGAAAAAATAAAAATGCACTTAATTAGGAAGCTTGCCCCATGCTGTGATTCAATTAGCCCTTTTTAAGTAGTCTGAATTGCATGCCATTAATTCACTACATGTGCGTCAGATCTGCACTGACCTCTTTGGGGCCCATGGTGTTGGAGGTGGGCTTTTCCGGGGCTACAACAGAGGACATCAGGCCGACAGGGACTCTCTCTGTCAGCATGGAGGGGTGCACAGCCTTAGGGGTGCACAAGATAGAACTTTATTATTCCCTGTTTAAGAAATTGGATTATCATTGCAAACATAATCAGACTTGAACAGGATTCAACACAACAAAAGCCAATGGATTTTTCAAAATGTTAAGCAGACTGTACGGAAAGTAAATAAATAAAGATCATGGGTGATTAAATACATACATTTATTTCAAGATGTTACATGAAATTCAAAAAGAGCCAGAGGAGAGTGGAGAAAAGCAACAGAGAGTGGGATCCAGGCCGAGGGTAACAGGAGGGTGTGGAGGGGCGGGAGTGTCTCCACCAGGCCATCACAGCGTGCTCATTTTATTTCACACTTGTTGATCGCCATTTTGCTCACACATTTGGCCCAGTGTCTCCTACTCCCGACTAACAGCAACATGTTACCTACCAAATGTTGTTCAGATTTCCACTGAAATTATCTTTAGTAGAAAAAGTGCCAGTATGAGGCCCCATTTGTTTCTTAAATATAAGAAAATTATCATTACATTTCTAAATTCTAATTTCTAAAATGAGCATTATTTTTTGCTTTTTCATGTTGCAGTTTTATTTTTTCAGACTGAGTCAGAAATGTATTGTTGAAAACTGAATGTGCATACATTTTTAACATTAAACAATTCTAACATCCATTATCATATCAATGAAAACAGTTTTTTTGCTACATTTTTTGCCAAATTCAGTAATTATTTTCTGTAAATGTCCTGTCAGCATAAGACAACAGATAACACCTTAGGTCACAGCCAAATGCTGTTATATTCCCAAAAAAAAATAAACAAAATAATACTAAATACTAAAATGATACATTTATATAACAGTTATTATTATGTTACAAAAGAAACATTTTCAAGGACAAAAAAACACTCACCTTTGAAATATGACAGGTGAAAGCTTCTCCCGTTGTCAGTTTGGACAATTTAATTCCAGTTGTGCTGATGTTGTTCAGTGCGCTGCAAACTGATGCTGACCATATTTAGGCAGACCGTTCTGGATAAGTTAGAATCGGACCCAGACTGAAGCAAAAATGTTTAGAGAAACTGAAAGAAAAAAAAAAGACAGTTAAGACATAGAGTCAGGAGATGAGGATGAAGACAGAAAAAGATGACAGCAACTGGTATTCTATGAGGAGTTGTAGAAAGCCCTCCCACCCTCCTTGGCTCCAGTGACACACACACACAGAGCCCAGAGTACCCTGTGGTCTGGTATGGAGATCTGTCTGCGATACCACTCTTGTATGAGAATCAATCAACTACAACCCCCATCTCCGTCACACTCCTCCCTCCCTCGTCTGTTGCGCCTCTTCTCTCACCGTCACTGCAGTTTTTTTCTCATCTTATTTAAGCATTTTTGCAGTTGACTTTTCTTTACATCATATGTGGGGTAAAAATAAACATAAATGCATTAAATATTGCAACGTGTACACAGATACAATGAGATTTCTCGCAAGTGTAATATTTGAAATGTTTAAATAACGTAAGCACATTATGAATCTTTCTTCGCCCAGGGATATACAGTAACTGTTGTGGCAGATGCTTCAAGTTAGTTAGTGAGTTAGTATCTATTCTACATTGTGGATTCATATTCATAACATGAAGACCAGTGGAAGACGTTCACACCATGGTATCATGTAAAAACGCACCAAATGCTTTTTTAATACATAAACCATGTAGAGTTAGTCTCTTGGTAGATTAAATGTTTGAATTAAGGTTGAAACAGCTAGATGTCAGGGAACGACCAGGAGACAGACTGGAGTAGTGAAACAGAGCTTTATTACGATGATCCAAAACTGAGAACAGAGAGAACAGGCAGGAATCCGGCAGCAGAGGAGGTCAGGCTCAGAGCAGCAGGCAGACAACAGGATACAGGACAACAGGTAAGGTAAACTTGGGTGAACTAGACATACGTGAGTAGTCAGAGCGTCGTGTAGAAACGAGACTAGACAATGCGAGTGTGTGTGTCTGTACTGCTTATGTAGGTGGTTGTTGATTAGCTGCAGGTGGTGAACTGAGGATGTGGCTTGATGCAGTGCAGGTGTGTGTAATCAGTAGGAGGAGTGTGCTGGAGAATGAGAGGAGTAAGTGCTGGTGACGGTGAATGGGGAAACAAACAGAAAGTCAATGAATACCAACTAAAAGGCCATGTAAACCAGACAAAGTCCATGATAACCTGACACTAGAACTCTAAATATTATAATCAAAAAATCAAAAATTTTCTATAAATAAAAACCTAATCCAAAAACTACTAAAAAAAATTGATACATGATTATAATCTCTTCTCTTCGGGGCGGCTGTGGCTCAGTGGTAGAGCGGTTGCCTGCCAATCGGAAGGTTTGTGGTTCGATCCTTGGCCCTGCAGTCCTATGTCAAAGTGTCCTTGGGCAAGACACTGGCCCCTGATGCTGTGCATCTGAGTGTAAATGTGTGTGAATGATTATCTGATGAGTAGGTGGCACCTTGTATGGCAGCCTCACCCACAGTGTATGAATTTGTGTGAATGGTTCCTGTACAATGTTAAAGCGCTTTGAGTAGTTGTTGAGACTAGAAAAGTGCTATATAAGAACTGTCCATTTACATTTCTTAGTTTATTAATTATCTTACTGATTTCAGCGGGGATCTTAATTCTGTATCCATTCTCCAATGAATCCCGACGGTGGTACAATAGTGCGAAAGCTGTGGCTAATTCTTATTGTTATAATGTTAACTAGTGCAAACATCTCAACAAATACTCAAAGCAGTAAGATGTTTGTGAGAAGTTATGTCTTCAGCCATAAATGGTGCAAGAAAAGAAGACTGGTGAAAACTTGGTTTGACATCTTCAGTTTTTCTCAGAAACTCAACATATGAGTAAATAAGCACTAAATGCAGTCTGCTCTGTCAGGACTGTGTGGGTGTGATTTGATTGGATTTGATTGAGGACAGTGTCCTGGCAACGTAAGCAAACAACTCAACAGCTATTATCAGATTCTGATTCAAACATGGCTAAATTTTGATCGGTTCAAGGGAGTAAGTCACATAACCTTTTTCCAACCGAGCACCGCCTACTTCAATCCCCTGAAAAAAGCCAGAGACAAAAACACTCTGTAAAACACTGAACTCCCTGCCACTCCACATGAAACCAGTTGACCCTTTTCTTTTCTTCTGTTCTTGCTCCACCGCTCAAAAGACACCATTGATCCACCTTGTCAATATGGAGAAATCTCATTACCCGTAATGTCCGACAGGCCTAAATAGAATCAGCCCTCAGACACTCAGACCTCTCCCATGTCAAACTCAACCAAAACAGGACTGGGGATTTAAATATAATATTATAATAACCCAATCAGCCCGCTCCTCACGGACAGATTTATGATCCTCACGTCCAGAATGACAGCTTGTTGTTTGCAAGCCAATCGCAGTGATCAATCGGCCACTAATTCCCAACACCACCACCAGAACGCACACACCTCCAAAGTGCAATCATCTATCAAGCCTAGGGCCTCATATCTGAAATTGTTGGGTCGATGTAGGCCGCGCTGGATGTATGAGGTTTCTGATTGAGCTCAGACAACGATGAGGTGAACATAATCGAGTGTCTTGTTTTCATAAATGCAACAGCTGAGACTCAGAGAGAAGAAGGGTGAAGAGGAAGGGGGGGGAAAGAGCAGGAGATGGGTGAGGCAGGGGAGGAAGAGAGATAGGAGAGGGCTGAGGAATGGTATAAGGGGACATGAAGGGGAAGGGCAAAAAGTGGTGGCACAAATGAGAGTGCATTGTGTATTGTGAAAATGATATAATGTGAACAGCTAAAGCCTCCCTTGGCTTACTCATACGGTCACCTGCTAGCATATAGAATACATACTAACAACTATGCTCTGCTCTGTTCAAACGGTTAGATTTGGATGTTAACAAACAGTGCAGAACCACACGATTTCCTTCCACCCGTCTTACTTCATCTGAGCACTCTGAAAAGAAAAAAAAAAAAAGACACAAAAGAGGAATGAGGGCAAATTCTTTGTCTATTGAGTCATGACCATAACCACGGATTCCACACAATTAGAACTTCCCGCTCAAACGCAGACTACCAGTTTACCTGCTGAGCAACGCAGTGGAGACTCTTGATAAAGTCTCATTCAGTGATAAATGATGCATAACACGATCTGCAAGAGAGAATAGTTGTTGATTGAAAGAAAAAAATGTCATTAGTAATTACTAATTACAAACTTATTCTACATTGTCTCTGGAGTTAATGTGAAAACGCCACAATCACGTTTGTTTTAAGTTACATTCTGTATGAGAGCAGCCAAGCCCATTACACACAAATCAAAACAAGTAATACTTTATACACATACTGTAGTTGGTTTCAATTGACTGACTAAAGGTCGGCAATACTTGCTAACGTGACAACACAGACGATGCTAACATGCTGATGTTTAGCAGGCATGAGGTTTACCATGTTCACCATCTTAGTTCAGCGTTTTAGCATGAAAATAATTGCTAATGTAGCTGAGGTTGTTAGGAATGTCTTTAGTTTTGCAGGTATTTGGTGATAAACCAAAGACTGATGGAAATGGCTTGAGGAAAAGTTACAGGATCATAGAAGTTATTAGAATTCATCCTGAGGGGGAGATGAATAGCTGTACCAAATTGCATAACAATCTATCCAGTAATTGTCGAGATACACAAATAGGAACACTGATCGTGGTGCCAGAGGAGAAGTCAGGTGATGACCAACGTTGTTGGGATACATCGCCTGGGAATCAAGAATATCTGTATAAAATGTTTTACCAATCCATGTAGTAGACATTGAGATATTTCTCAGGATAAGTGAATACTTTGACCAGCTGGTGGCACTAGCGGAAAAGTCAGGGGATCATCAACATTATTAGGATTCATCTTCTAGGCAACAGGAATGTCTATACATAATGTCTTGACATGCCATCCAGTAGTTGTTGACACATTTCAGTCCAGACCAAAGTGGTGGACCAACCGGATTGGCTGAGCCATGCCGCTATAGCATGGCTAATAAAAAAATTAAAATAAAATAATACACAGGATATTGTGCCACAAAGTCTGCCAACCAGTCAAACCTGCAGGAAAAGAAACACGACAGTAACACAAATTAAAGACAGCCAGTCAAGCAAAAAAAAGAAATAAAAAATAGATCAACACATATACTGTACATAAACATAAGGAAATCCTTCAATCGCCTTCGGCACGCCAGTGAGACAGTCTATAGCAGTCTATAGACATCAACGTGTAATCAATGACAGCAAACACAGGCCTAGAAAAGGAGGGCTTTGATGCTGGTGAACTTAACTTGCCTATTAAGATCCACATCATGTTCTAATCTAGACATTTCATTTAAATATTGGTACGGACGGTTACATCCAACAATATTGATGACATGGATTCCTGCTGCCAGAGTCTTGCCAATACTACTTGTATCATGCATGTCCTGCAATAGGAATCATGAGCAACACAGCTATTTGAAGAATGTATAATGATGATTGCTCTTGATGCTCATGACTGCACTGCCACTATGTGACCTCAAGAGGGAGACATTTATGCAACAAGCTAGAAGGTGAGAATGGGGATTTGCTTACTGAAAAATGAGGATGTGGAATTACTTTGGTTTTAAGCCACAAGATCACTGCTGCATTTGTACTTTCATTAACATTACACTTTGACCATGCTGTAAACAAAATCTATTTCAAATTTGAGCAGAATGTAATCATTTTCTTGCAGTGCTGTGCTAACCCCCCCCCTCATACAACACCCTCACATTAACACCTTCTAGCTCTAAATCATGCTACCAAACACAGATCAATTAGCACTGTGACAGTGAAACAACAGTGTGTTAACATTTCAATTTTTAATTCAATCCAAGAGTCACATTAACAAGTTATATCATAGCAGTCCTGAACAGACAAATTCAAAGTGACTTGCAGTAATGACTCTTCCATCATCAAAATGCATTAATAAAATAAAACCTGTTGAGTATAGAAAAAGACAGGAAGTAAAGCTACAGAGAAAATGGAGATTTCAGTTTCTTGGTCCACAGACAATAAAGCCATCAGAAAGACACCATCGCTCTGTCAGAGTACATAAGTCTTTCGTCTTAGGCTCGCTGCTGGACAGACTGTGGTAAGCAGGCAGCAGTAGCATAGATACAAGTTTATCTCTTGCAGGTTTACATTTTATCATATAGATAACAAGTACAAAATAACTATACTATACTGGGTCCCTTTCTTTTCACACTTGTGAAAAGGAAGGGACCCAGTATTTTCATACAGCCCTAATGCCAAATTGTTCTGAATGTAAATATTGTGTGGATGTTTGTTTAAAAATAAACAAAAAAATGCATGAGGGGTTACTGTGGCTCATTACATTTCATTATGGTCAGGTCTTGAACATCAATGCTTTGTTTCAGTTGAAATTCACAGTCAGATTACCTACTTATGTACAACAACAGTACGTTTCCCTCATACATACATACATACATACATACATACATACATACATACATACATACAGGGTGAATTGTATAATTAACAACCTGCTGTAAAATCACATCACTTGGGAATACATTTAATACTTATCCATTCCACGGTGCATTTTTAGTCATTCAAATTAGTACGTTGTTGGCAAGTCCTACACGTTTACAAAGTCGTTTCAAGCTACAAAACATCCCCCATCCTGAGACAAGGCAGAAAAGTAGATCTAAAAAGTGTTTAAGATGTTAAAACTAACCAAGCTCTTTCTTACAGTACAAAAACAAATGTGGGACAAGGAACAGCTTCCTTTAATGTGTGACCCCTAATTTCCTCTGTGCTCAGAATATTGCAGCAAATATATGAATGCAAAAACTATTCATATTATCAAGATTGAGCTACAATACCTAAAAACTTAACATGCTTTACAGCAATGGGATATTTCTTTAAAGAAAATAATCTAAAGTGCAAGCACACACGTTTAATTTAAGGACAAAGTAGTAAGGGGGAAATACTAAAAGATTGTGATTTAACATTTAATTTAGGTTATACTGTGTGTGCGTATACAGTCCAGAGTTTGTGCGATGCGGCCCGTCATGTGGTGGCAGACATTACCTCAGGGCCTGACACACTGGCACACTCACATTTTGCTTATTTCAACCTGCATGCCTTAAACATAAAGTAAATGGAGAGAGGGTTCAAAAAAGGATAAAAAGTGTACATTTGAAAACCATGATTTCTTCGGGAAAAACGTCCACTGGAGATCAGCGCTTTGAGCGGCTTCTGATCGTGACAAGATTGTCTAAACATTCTCTTTTTCAGCATAAAAATTCTATAGATTCAAGGCTATCTGCTTCCATAAGAAATCTGCATTTTTGTTTCTAAGCAGTCAACTCAGCGATAATAGTAATAATATAACAACAATAAAACTGTACACTGTGTAGGAGGAATACAGCACAAAACAATTGCAGTATTATACAATGGAAAACGAAAATGCGGCTCATTTTTCACCATCAATACAATCTGCAGAAGAGAGAAGATCACAGATCTTTGTCATGGCAGTGAAAATAAAAATCATTCATATACGTATATCAAAAATTCACAAAATGTCCTGCATTTGGAATATTCAAAATACATATCAGAACTCTTCAAAAGCATATATCTTGAGAAGGCTTAAGAGATGTGAAATATTGCTTCACCTAAAACCATAATGGGAATACAAGTACAGTATGCATGGTCATGAATGGGATGGGAATGTGAGGCTCACTGACATCATGAACTTATAGAATGAAGAAAGAAAAAAAAAAAAAAAAAACACTTAAGTTGTAAATATGATAAACAAAAAGTCAACACAATTAAACCATGAATGCACCAATCCCAAGTACAACTGGCTTCTAATGTGTTTCATTTCACCTGCTCAGGAGAGGTATTCCCTTTAACAATTAATTGTGCTGTAACATGACATGTAAAGCAATGTACATTTTGAGAGAAGGTGCAGCATAATCCAATTTTCATTTTGTGTTTTCTTTTTAAGTATAAGGGTATTTTGTGTGTTACAATAGACGAAATAGATGAAACACAGCCAATTAATTGTTGGCAAATGATTGAAATGAGCATCATTGTGTGTGAAAGTTTTTGCCAATACATCCAAAAGTTGATTGTAATTTCAGAACTTCTTAAATTAAAAAACGTAGAATACTGGACTCATTACAAAATGTCAGGGGAGAATTGCAATACAACCTTATTTCCAGTAGCAATCAGGTTAACTTTGTCCTAAAATATTAATAACTTAAAGACCGCTAAATACTATTTGCCCGATTTGAGATAAATTGTTCTTCTTATCTTAAATAGTAATAATAAAGCATAGGCCCACTGGCTTGTGATTATAAACACATTGCATGGCAGTGCCCTAAGAAGTACTCAAACCACATTCAATGACAAATGTGCCTGCACCAATTAGACCACCATTAGAAAAACAAACAAGGCATAAATATTATTACAGGTGAATATTTTCCAATTCCAAAAGGTCCCTTGAATGTGATTGGATGCAAAGGAGCTTGGAGCTCTTTTAAAACATGACGTGACTAAGGGTCCAATATTTGAATATGACATATTTAAACAACTGAACAGTTTGGAGTTTCAGGTGGACTGAGGATATGCTGTGAAAATGGTAGGAATTAATAAAAATGAATCAGTGTAAGACAGAAAGGGAAGTCGTATGACCTTGCCTTTAGAATAACCAACAAAGCCACCTATGCCACCACTGACTGAAAAGCACAGTTCAAACATGACAGGTGACATTAAAATCACTGAATGCATTTTTGGTCCACGTTGCGTAATTTCAACAATAAATAAAAAGACACTTGAATGTGTCAACCTGAAATAAATCTGTGAAGTCAATGTGAATGAGGAATGACTGGCCAGAAGATTACTGATGTTGTAAGAAAGAAAGACATGCACAAAACCCAGTGAGCGTCAAAAACGATGACATCATACAAGTTACATTTTTCATTTTTGTCACTGAACCCTGAGCTAAATCATATATAAATCACTGTATATGTAAGAGGCTCATAACAATTATGACCGTCATATCACCGAGACCCGAGTTCACCTCAAATGTGGCTCCTGTAGCTCAACACTTCAAGTAGTCACACAATTGTCACTGGTACCCTCAGGCCTCCCTTCTTTAGATAAATAATCCAATACTGCTCAAAACAACATGAGCCCATGCATTCTGCACTTTCAGTTAAAAAAGGCAGCTACCATTAAAGAGAGGAAACAGATACAAGTTACAAATAAGAGAATCCAACACTGATTTTACTTAAAATGGTTTAACTTTGTTGTCCAGGGCTTGTCTTTTTCTTGCTTCCCTCATGTTAAAAACATGCAGTTAGCACTATGACATTTTTTTTATTTTGACCCATGATTTGTTTTTAATTTTAAGTGCTTGCCCTTCAAGTATTCAAGCAGTGTGTCTGAAACAGCCATTGTTCTGGCATTTTGACGACCCTTGCTATGAAAAAAAAAAGAAAAAAAATGGAAACTTATAACAAAATAAAGTGATACCAGGCTGACATTAACCTCAGTAATGTCATGGCAATACTAATAAAAAAGGATAAGGTAAACTTCTTAATTTTCGTAGTTGTGGTTACTGAAATGTAGTCCCTTACTGTTCAAACAAGTTACTAATTAAAAAGTAATGAACTACCCTCTTCCCCCTACCCAACACCCTCTCACCAGGAGAGGTGTTAGTTTTCTCCCACTACATTTTAAACCCTTTTAGTTGTGTTTCTTGAGGAGTCCATCAATTGTGCTGCCATGTTCTTTGGGGCTGAAGTCAGGGCAGATACCGTTAGCTGTTTTGGTGGTGGCAGTGCCTTGCAGGTTCCGGGCAGACAGGCTGGGCTTCGCTTGGTGACCGTGGCAGGGGCTGCTGTGGAGGCCTGCATTTTCTGTGTACAGGTACTCCTCAGCAAAGTCTGGGTGCTGCTCCACAAAGCATCTGAACTTATCTGTGGAAAGACCATAGGAGGGCGCCAGAGACAAAGGCAACATGAGACAAAAGGCCAAAAAAAATGGCCAGACACACACTGCACCTAAAACTGAAGTGGCTTGGTTGTCGAATCTACTGCCCCTCATGAGGGTTAAAAAGCCAGGAAAGTAGACAAAATACAAGCAAAGTTCAAAACAAAGATTTGATTAAAGGGAAACTATGATGCTTATTCTCTACTAGACATATTTTTCTCATACTGCCCAGGGCTGATGCACCAGTATTCACCCTATGTCTGAAATGCTCTGCAAAGGTGTCTTTAACCCTTATGTTGTCCTTCGGGTCCCAGTGACCCAAAGGACAAAACAAGAGTTACGTACTTTGTTTACTTTGTTGAGAATTGATCTCTAAACCCTGTCTCTTGTAAAGTAATTAAGTAAGTAAAGTTTATTTCTAGAGCACATTTAAACAGTTTAAGCTGACCAAAATGCTGTACAAACAAGCACTAAGGTGCTGTATTAACCCTTGTGTTGTCCTTTGGGTCACCAAGACCCGAAGGACCACACAAGGGTTAAGCCACCCCTCCCGAAAAAGCCCAATCTGCATTGATTGGCCAGCGTTTCCGGGTCATCTGCATCTGTGTCCTAGTCTGTACCGTACGTCATTGCAGCCGGGGGGTATGACAGTGACAGAATTACTTTTTACCGCCGCACGAAACAAATGTGGGGCGGTAATTTCTAAATCACATACATATGCCTGTGAAAATAAGGATAGACTTAATGTCAGCAGAAATAGAAGCATTATGGATTCAAGTTCATATCCCCCATTTGAAGCCTTTATTAGTGGGCTGCTGTTATAGACCACCTAATGCAAATTCTGATTATCTAGATAAATTGTGTGATATGATAGATGCAGTATGTGATCATGTTAATGAGATATATCTCCCTGGAGATTTAAATATTGATTGGAAGTCTTTACATTGTCCACTTAAGAATAAGATTCAAACTATCACAGATGCCTGTGGATTAACACAAGTGATAACTAAACCAACACGAGTATGTTTAAAAAAGGATGGATCCAAAACGGCAACTTGTATAGATCACATATATACTAACCAAGCAGAACAATGCAGCAAAGGTATGTCTTTGCCAATTGGATGTAGTGATCACAACCTAGTGGCTGTAGTAAGGAAAACAAAAGTCCCAAAAGCGGGACCACAAATTATTATTAAGAGAGCATATAAAAACTTCAATGAGAACCATTTCATAGAAGATGTTTGAAATATGTGTTGGGGAAGGATGATCTAGATGATGCTGTTGAGGCTTTTAATAAGTTGTTTGTAGAGATGGTGGATAAGCATGCACCTGTGAGAAAGAGAACTGTTCGAAATGTGAGATCTTCTTGGATTGATGAGGAATTGAAGGATTGTATGGCACAGAGAGATCAAGCAAAGAAAATGTCAAATAACTAATTATGAATCGGATTGGCAAGTTTACCGCAAGCTAAGAAATTATGTAACTACGTTAAATAAAAAGAAAAAAAAATGTATTATGAAAATGCAATTGGGAATGCAAAGCATGATAGGAAGAAAATGTGGAATATTCTTGAGATGATGGGCAGTAAATTTAAATCTAGTCCATCATTTCTTGAATCAGACGGACAATTTCTTACCAAGCCTGTGGATATTGCTAATCACCTCAATAACTATTTTAACAACAAAGTGCAAAAACTGAAGGAGAAAATGTGCCAAACATCTAACATACGATCATATACCTTGATTAGAGATCAAATTATGACAGGAAAAAAAATGTACTTTTGAATTTACTAAAGTGGATGTAAAATATGTGGAAAAGTTGCTTCTTAGTGGTAAAGACAAATCATCAGGTGTGGATAATATGGATATAAAACTTTTGAAATTGGTGGCAAATTTCATTGCTATTCCAGTTAGCCATGTGTTGAATAGGAGTTTAGAAAAAAAAAATCGTTCCAACACCATGGAAAACTGCTAAAATAATTCCTTTACCGAAGAATGCAACTCTACCATTTAGTGGCCCAAACAGTCGACCAATTAGCCTGTTGCCGGCTTTAAGTAAGATCATGGAGAAAATTGCTTATGAACAAATACAATGTTATTTTTCAGTAAATGATTTATACACAGATTATCAACATGCGTACAGAGTGGGATATTCAACAGGTACAGCCCTTACTCAAATGTCAGATGATTGGCACAGAGAGATAGAAAATGAGAAGTTAGTGGGGGCTCTGCTGTTGGATTTCACTGCGGCTTCTGATATAATTGATCACAATTTGTTATTAAAAAAATGTAAATGTTATGGTTTCGATTCAAGCGCAATACTTTGGCTAGAAAGCTATTCAGCAAATAAGACACAGACTGTGTACTTTAATGGGAGTTTTTCAGAGATAAAATCAGTGAGCTGTGGAATCCCACAAGGAAGCTGTTTGGGGCCATTACTCTATTCTATATTTACTAATGAATTACCTTTAACCTTAATAAAAGGCAAAAATGGCAATGTATGCTGACGATTCAACAATATATATGGCAGCATCTACAGCTGAAGGGCTTACTAGTGTCTTGAATGAGGAATTGCAGTCAGCATTAGAATGGGTAACAAATAATCAATTAGTTCCTAATGTATCTAACACTACAAGCATTGTATTTGGGACAAAAAAAGCAGTTTAGTGAACCTAAATTAAATTTATGTGTTGAAGGCAAGGCAGTTGAACAGGTACAAAGGACTAAGCTTCTTGGGGTTATAGTAGATAGTAAATTATCCTGGTCTCAACAAATTCATGGGGTGGTGAAAAAAATGGGTAGAGGTCTCTCAGTTATAAGGAGATGTTCAAATTTTCTCAATAAAAAGGTAATGGGAAACGTCATTAAAACGATTGTCCTATCCCATTTGGACTATTGTTCTGGGGTTTGGTCAGGTGCTGCCATATCAATTATGAAGAAATTGCAAATTGCTCAGAATAAAGCAGCACGCCGTTTACGGAGGCGCCCACTCAGATCAAGTGTTGATGCAATGCATGGCTGTTTATCCTGGTTAACTGTAAGGAACAGATTAACTGCCTTGTTGCTCAATTTTATCAGAAATATTTTACTGACTAAACAGCCAAGGGTGTTGTATCAGCAACTTGGTCTTAGTTCTGATAAACATGACTATAGCACAAGGCATGCTATGGAGGGTAAATTCACATTACCTAAAGTAAGAACAAACAAAGGTAAAAACACTGTAATATATAGAGCCATGATTAATTGGAATGCAATGCCTAGTCATGTCATTCAAGAAAATTGAAAACTTCAATTTAAATTATTACTTAAAGAACATCTCCTAGCTGAGCAGAACTCTGGATTGGATAATACCTAACGAATACTGTTAATATCATTGAGGGTTTTCTGTGTGCATTTGATTTGATTGGTCATATTATTAGTGAACAATGTAATACTCTTATCTCTACGGTCTGTGAATAATTTAAATTAGGTCTGGTGTTGTCTTGTGTTGTGTTGAATGTTGTTATTATTGATGTTGTTTTTTCTTTCAATGATGTATTGAATGTTGTTTTTTGGTGGTTGTTTTTATTGTAATGATGCACGTTAATGTATAGTTGCACAAGTTGTGTGTGGACTCCAGGAAGAATAGCTGTGGCTAAGGCCCCAGCTAATGGAGATCCCAATAAATCAAATACTGTACACTATACACTCCTGTACACTATACACTCCTGTGCATATATACGCGCTATATATATATATATATATATATATATATATATATATATATATATATATATATATATATATATATATATATATATATATATATATATATATATACATATATACATACATACATACATACACGCGCGAGAAAATATATATATATAACAAACGAGGAAAAGCATGATAGGTCTCCTTTAAAAAAATATTTCGGTCAATCACTGATTTATTCAGTCTCTTACCAAATGTGATCTTTCCTGTGTTTTCAGAATCAATGGCGGTAAACAGACGTGACACATTGAGGTGAGTCACTCCCAAAGCCGTCTTCAGGATAACTGCCAACTCCATCTCTGTGATGGCACCGTCCTCCTCTGCCTCAAACATCTGGAGAAGACACAATGGGGAGAAATCATAGACTGTATAAAAGAAGGGGGACGTATCCACTCTGACGTCACCCATTGGTTTGTGGACTACTGTTTAAAGCCACAAGCTTGGCATTTTGGCCATCGCCATCTTGTGTTTTTTGGAGTCAGATGTGACCATATTTGGACAAGAGGCTGGAGCCGGGGAGTGCTAAGCTAAGCACTAAAGCCTCGTTTCCACTAAGCAGTACGGTTTTGTTCAGTTCGTTACACATTAATACGCATACACTTTAGAAGATTGCTAGGTACCTTAACAGAGAGGTAACAAAAAAACAGGACAAAATGAAGTGGTTCTATGCTGGTACCATCTACAACCTTGTGACAATGGAAATGCAAAAATAACCATTCTAATGTAAATTGTAATGAACTGAACCTTACTGCTTGGTGGAAACAAGGCTCTAGAAACACTGCAGTCCGCAAATGATGCAGACGTTCCTCTGCATCATCGGTGATGAGGAAATACAGCGAGACATGGATGGAGCAGTGAGGAATAAAAATGGCTATTATCATCCAGTAATGATTACTGCCTACATTTAAGAGTACTGTCTGCGGTGGAAACGCAGAACAGATCTGGTGTTTTGGTACATGTCCCTACTGGTTACGTACAGTTCAAAAAGGTACTATACTGAGTAGTGTGTTTGATGTAAATGCGGTTTAAATTCCCAGCTAATGGCAGTGCTAGCTAGACTGCTTGGTTAGCAAGGTGCATCTGTAATTCACGTTAACCAGTCCATCCAGGATTTTGCGATGTTGCAATCGCGCCAATTCACGTGAATTCAACCAACCACTCGCAATTTTGACCAATCACTGCAACTTTCCGCAAATTTGATGAATAACCTGAAGTTTCCCGTGACTTCAACCAATCCCAGCAGTCCCACGTGCACTCTGAGAGCCAATGACCAAGCGGGAGTGAGAACGGGTTGATCTGCATCTTGTTTGTGATATGAAGACGAGACATTTGTGTAACTCAAACATCTCACATTTACCAACAAAACGTACAGCGAAAGACCGTGCAAAACATTACTGGGAAAAAAAGAACAGCTGACTCCTTAGAGTGTCTTTTAGTACAACCGACCACTGAGCAATACCTTTTAAGGTGACCAAAATGTTACAATTAACTATAATGAACTGAAAACCCTCTGTGAAAGGGTCAAAGTTGTAAGACGAAAACACGGACCAAGGATATTTAAATGTATACAGTGCCATGGCTATGCATTGCTAAGCCTCTATCCTGATGGACTAGTAGTGACTTGTCAATCACAAGGTAGCCACGCCCTAAAGCATACCCTGCTTTATTGTCTATTCTACTCTAAATGGAACCATAATTTCCAAAATGAACATCATGAAGTATTGAACAAGACTTGAAACTAGCAGTTGAGTCATGCATTGAGAAAATGCAGGGGTCATCTCTTTGATTTCGTTTCAGGCATGCCTCTCTGACACGGGTGTCAGATTAGGAGCCAATGAAAATGTTCAAGCGGGTTCCCTTTTTCATGAGCGCTAAATTCACATAATTTGCTCAACTTCAGAATTGTGAAAATCAATTCAATTGACAACATGAAGATGACTCAAACTCGAGCCATTTGGTTCACGTGCAGTCAAAACCATTTCATTTCATCTGATCTTATGAAATGCAGATCTGTGCATGAACATGAGGGGGAAGAATGTGTCAGTATTATATTACCAGTAGGTCACTTAGGTCTTCTGACCAGGTTGGCTTATTGGTTGTCTGTCAAGCTCGACATAAAACAAATGGTGACCGTGCCTTTGAAGTGGTGGCTTCAACACTTTGGAAGGCCCTCCCTGTTCTCATACGTTTTGTGATCTCTGTTGATGCTTTTAAAAAGCAGCTGAAGACTCCACTATTTAAACTGGCCTTTTTTTTTTTTTTTTTTTTTAGTTAGTTTTATTTTACATTTTTTATTTTAATTTCTATTTTAATTTTAGTGTTTTTTAATGATTGTCCTTTTACTGTTTTTTGGACTTCTTAACAATTTTACTCTTGTGAAGCAATTTGTGTTGTTCTGTAAAAGGTGCTGTATTAAATAAACATTAATATTATTAGTAGTATGCAATACAGTAACTATTTGATGACTCCGTTATACGTAAGACTATACAAGCTACAGTAAGTGGCATTTCAACATAGCAAATGTCATGCTGATCCTAAGCAAGCACAGATAACTATTCTGCCTGGTGGTTAGATAAGTGTAAAAGCTTAAAGCACAACATACCTTGAAGGCCAATTTCATCGTTTCCAGAGTTTTGGCAGGTCTGCATACAACAGATAAGGCTATCACATATTCTCTGATATCCATGCAGTTATCTTCTTGCTGGGAAAACAAGAGAAAACAAGGCGTTACGAAAGATAAGACAGAGTATATGAGCAAGACTACTTATTTATTTATTTCACTAAAATAGCTGCGTGTGATTGTTGTTAAGGTCATGAACACATTGCTGCAATAAAACCTTTACTGGTTGTTTGGGTAGTATACCCCAAATGGAAAGCAAGGTGCTGTGCTTAGTTTCAAAAATGCATCTGGTATTGCATCCAGACTCCAGCCTTAACAGTGTTTTTTATGGAAGCATTTTGTCAACTGAACGCTTGGAGCTCAATTATGCCCTAAACTGAAGCACACAGCTTACTACATACATATCACATCTATAGTTACATACTGCAACTATATTATTGTATTGCAGTTCTATATTTGCAGTGAATTCAAGTATGACATAATGGGAGTCATAATGAAGAAAGAGACAATGTAAATAATTTAGCCAGTGGCCACTAAGGAAGAATTTAGAGCTACTGTATCTTGGTTGAGGGATGAGGGAAAAACCACAGTATTTACCTCATCAAAAAGAGCAAACATGTCTCGCAGCATCTCTGAAACTGGCACATCGAGGCACTGAGCAAAGCCGTCCAAGTCCAGCTTCTGACCTTCCAGCTTTCTGGCTCTGTTCCCATAATCCTGGAGAACCTTCTCAGTGTTCTGGGGTTTCAGCCTAGGAAAGCGAGGGGAATAAACTTTATGTTAATTAATAACGTGGCCAAAGTGTGAACAAGGAAATGTGGAAAAGCCACAATCAAAAAAAAAAAAAAAATAGAATCAAAACAATACAGTCAGTACAGCAGATACACAGTTTCTGTGTCAATTTATTTTAAGACTGCACCACGGAGTTGTTTCAAGTCCTCTGACATTTTTAAACTGTAGTTTGATGGGCTGCATTCTTGTGAATTATTTGCAGTATTTTGTCCAATCTATTTACATTTTTTCCTCCGGTTATCTATCCCGCTCCTCCTTTTCTCTTTCCTGCACTGTCAGTGTTCCTTGTCACTGCCAACTGGTGGACCGGGGAAGGAGTAGACAAATGTGCCTCCACCAATACACATGGTGCTGCCAGTTGCTTCTTTTCACCTGCCAGAGAGGAGTTTCACCAAGAAACCACACCATGTGTGGAGATTACACTATCCCCTCCAGATCCCATACTGTGCAGGCACATGACCAACCAATATAAGTCAATAGCGCAGGGACAAGGACACAATCCCAAACTGCCTTCACCACCTGTGCACACAACCAGTTTTGTTTGCTGGAATGCAAACCATGCTGAAGGTACCACTGCCAGAATTTTAATCTGGGTCCCTGGTGCGTTAGGTGAATATTTTGCCCCTGTCTCACACATTTGCCCCTTACTTGGTTCTCTTTGATGGAGTATTGCATTGGAAGGTTTCAGTGACTCACCCCAGTCTCCTGACAAGCTTGGCAAACTCCAGCAGACAGGTGTCGACTGGCAGTCTCAGCTGGCCTTCTGCCATGGCCAGCTGGCAGTCTTCAAATGAATAGTCTGTGATGGGTACCCCCAGGGCTCTGAACACGGCACAGACGAGAATGACGGAACATCAGTATTTGCAAATCAATACAAACGTTGTTGAAGGCTCATAAAAGGCCAATGCACTAGTCGATATGGCTACTTTGATTTCAAGAACAATGTGTATAGTTTTTTTTTTTTTTGTGGATGGTTTACATGAATAGCAATGTTGGATGGTACAGAATTCAGGTGTCATACCAATGCAGGATGACACTTCAGAGCTTACACATGATTAATACTCATGCAGAGGAAACCATGAAGAAAATTCAAATGTTTATATTTAATAAACAATAATTTTATTTACATTTTTAATATTTTCTTACTGAACCACAATGAAACCGTTAATAATGTGGATCTGTCTTTATAACTCGGTCACCCGTCTGAGACCAAAGCTACAGAGAGATGGACCTGTGTAAAACTAGGGTTGGGTACCGAAACTCGGTGCCAATAGGGAACCGGTGCCGACGTAAACGGTAGTAACGAGACCAAATAAGAACGCATGTTTCGGTGCCTCATTTCGGTGCTCAACTTTACACTACACCTGACAGCATGTAACGTTAGCCTACCTTTAGCTAGCAGCTGGATTAATCACGGTTAAAATGCTGACAGCTAACGTTAAACAGTGTAAAGTGTGACTGTATTTCACTGTGGAGGACTTCAACAGCGGGATGTAACAGTCTGCACTGCAGCGCAGCAGCTGCTGTTGTCGCAATTCATAGATATACAGTATGTTTATATGGTCGGAATTAAACAACACAGACGGTGCGTTCACTCGCAGCTGCCGTTGTCGGAATTAAACAACACAGACGGTGCGTTCACTCGCAGCTGCCGTTGTCGGAATTAAACAACACAGACGGTGCGTTCACTCGCAGCTGCCGTTGTCGGAATTAAACCACACAGACGGTGCGTTCACTCGCAGCTGCCGTTTGTCGAAATTAAAAAACACAGACGGTGCGTTCACTTGCAGCTGCCATTGTCGGAATTAAACAACACAGATTAACTTAAAACAGGTAGCCTCGTGGTGCATTCATAGTAATTGTAAAATACCCTTTTCCCATCTGGGGTTCAACAGCAATTTACTGGTGAAATAAGTTATTGTTATAGTTATTACATTATTATTAAATCTTTAATTTTGACCATGGCCTTAGCAATAAACAAGTCACCGACTGTTGTTTACTACCCTTATTTTTTTTAACTTTATTGAAAAGTACCGGTTCAGGCACTGTTTAGGCACCGGCACCGTTTTAAAAGTATCGATTTAGCACCGGAATCGAAAAAAAAAAAAAAAAAAAAAACGATACCCAACCCCCTCGTTCCAACCTTCTCACATAACCAGATGTTGACCCAAAAGCAAACACAGGCCTCCCCTTGCTTGTTGCCCTATGTGAAAGAAGTGTATAGTCTGTGCAAGTGAGGAGCTTTCCCATAGCTCTATGTCCCTTCTAATTGCTGAGACAGACAAAATGTATGTTACATTTGTTGTTTATATGTGAATAACAATTGCTGAGAGTGATAACTGGATACCTCATTTTTTGGGTTAAACTTTGCTTTTTTGTACATTCAAAAGGATGAACTGCTATGTATATATCCACAATTATAAACAATACATTTTAACTTACTTAGCCATGACACGTCTCACGTTGATAGCATAGAGAGCAGGGTTCCTTTTCTCTTCCTCTGAGGGTGTGTAGATGGGAAGGAACTGCAGAGACAGACAGATATTAATTTCAGACAATCTCAGACATAACAAGAGATTGTATTATTATGTGGACATTTTATTATAGGTATGTATAGACAAAACATATTCCATTTATTGTGGACAAATAAATAAAAAAATGATTCCCTTGCATGAAATAAAGAATTCATAAAAGACAGAAAGGAGAAAATTCTTTAGTATCCGTACTGTTGCATACGCATTATCTTCAAAACATAAAGGACGTGATGGAATCAATGATTGCCTCCTTTCACATAGCACACATTAAATAATTTGGAATACTGCAAGCACAGTGATCATTACAGGTAAACAGGGCATGATCTACAGCGACATTCAT
Source organism: Perca flavescens (assembly GCF_004354835.1). Lineage (NCBI taxonomy): Eukaryota > Metazoa > Chordata > Actinopteri > Perciformes > Percidae > Perca > Perca flavescens. Next base: position 25,265,786 of record NC_041336.1, read on the forward strand.
ACAGTGCATGCAGTATGGAGATATAATGGCACTCTTACCTCGACCACAAACTCGTTGTGCAACTGGCAGAGTGTCAGCCACAAGATTTCAAACCTGGATAATAACATGGTATTAACAACAATAAAAAAATATAGCTATAGACACAAACAGCCTTGATTGGGGTCCATGTGGCAAATGACTTAACACTAAAAACATACAGTGCGTTTTAAAAGGCACCACATCACTTATTTTATCAGAAATTTGCTGACTTCAATAAGGCCTTTTCCATAATACAATAAATCATTGATAAATAAATCAATAATTTAAGAACAAGATGTATCAAAGCTCAATTTAGGTATGAATACGTATTTTAAATGTCGTATTATTTTAAAGTTTCTATGACATGTTTGAAAGAAAATGCCACAAAAAGTGCATGTAATATAGTGTGTGTGTCTTTTAGAGATTTAGTCAAATAATGTATAGTTCTGTTCTGCTCAGCTGAGCTGGGAAGACAGCCAACTGGATTCAAAAGACCCACCATAATCATGGTTGCCAAACCAAGACAGGACCTAGTATTCGGAGGACGCTACAGAGACAGATAATGAAAGCAGTCTTTTTCCTCCAGCCATACAGTAACTACTCTGCGTCCAGTCTATTTGAGATCTCGCTGCAGAGATTCTGGTTCAGACCACAATGTTCATTTCCGAAATAGTAGCCTGCATTTGAGTCGCAGAATGTAATCAATGACAACCTTTACTATGATACATAATAGTGTGTGTAATCCAAGAATCATGCATTGTGTTTTAGTTTAAAAAAAAAAAAAAAAGTCTGTTTGTGGTGTCCCCTTTTTGTAACTTAATTCCCAGGTTTCAGTTGGTTCCCCTTGTGGTTTTGGGATGATTCCTCAGATCAGGACACCCCACCAAGGGGTTTTCAAAAGTATCAGATTTATATATTAACAGCAACTAGAAACTGAAGCATACCATTAATGAAATGAAGAAATTAAAATTTGTTTTTGCATTCTTTGTAAGTGGGCAAACCTGCAAAATCCAGGCCCCCCACTTATTAACAGCAACTATGTCCATGTGATTGAGTCCTGTAAAATTGAGTCCTGTAAAAAAGGACATGAAGCAAAGACATAATTAGACAGAATGAAAAACTAATGACTAGTTCCAGGATGCATTTTAGACCAATTGTTAACTTCCTTTCTGCAGTTGTTCTTGCCTAAACCTTTAATGCTTATTTGCACACCAAAAATCCGATTACTGTGTAATCAGGTTAAGGCAGGAAATCCATCCACATGTACTGTCTTGAAGGCCTTTTCAGACCCATTTACACACAAACATAAAAAACTTGAACAAAAACACGGAATATTCAGTGCCAAACGAGGCCAACACAAATATTTGCGTTCCGTGCATTCCACCAACAATGGAAGGTTCCCACAGTCACGCGATCAACTCTACAAACTAGGGAAAGGCTTGTGCGCTAGACTGTGTAGAAAAGTTACAATGTGGTCGCATTTCCTATGGGTGGCGCCAATAAAACATGTTATTGTTTCCAGTGTAGATGCTGAGTTTCACAGCACTGGTTTTCATCATTTGACTGGACCAAAGCTCCAAATGAATGTGTTTATCATATACAGTATACATACATACATATCTTATATGTGATATAAGTCTTAATGGCCAGTTTAGAATGATCAGCTTATAAAACCTTCCATTTGCCGGTAGCATAGATACATAATAGATGTAACACTATTGTTTATCTATATGGCCAGGTTTTGTAGTATACCTTTCACACGACAACATTCAATTTATAAAAGTATAATGTCCGTAGCATAACGTCAACTAATGCACTTGGAAGCAAATGGTACTCTATATGTTACCTTGACAAGAAACGCCTTTATAGGCTATCACCATCACAAGCAAATTCAACTGCTATACTTCCCCAGATGTTGTCTTTGTTTGTTCTCGTTATCTTTTTATTTTGCGAGCCCAAAGGATCAATCAGTCAATATCCATATTGCTGTGTGACGGTATGAACAGAATTATGACATTGACATCCGAGAAAATCTACTGATTGTGTGCTAAAGTCTTTATTTTATTGGTTGGCTTGTTTGTATTGGCATCCAAAATTCACAGTAAGAGAAAACCTGCACTGCAAAATACGGATTTGATGTTAATAGGCTTATAGCGATAAATTTGGGTTTGAATATTTGAATTGATGTGATTTATATGGACAAATTATTCACATTTGGTCTGAAAGACTCAAAAACACTTCTTTAATAATCACATTTGATTAACAAAATTCCTCAGCCACCTTCTAAAAATTTCTAAGGATATCTAAATGTTTGTGTTATTTTAAATACAAATGTGATCCTTTAAAATCTCAGCTACGGGTTGACATGGCTAAGTACTTAGGTAAACTGGGTTAGAAAACGTTCATTTCTAAAATTAGGTTACTGCAAAAAGTGGGAATACTGGAGTTACTATAGTGCATGCAAACACAGTGAATTGGCAAAAAAAAAAAAGTTTATACTTAAGGTATGTGTCAATCATGTGACTCCACTGATTTCAATAGCCTGACCACAGTTTCAGGACTGGCACCATTCATGTTTTGCAACTACATTTGTGATTTCTACAACTGACCTCAAGTATTGCAGAACATCTGAGCACCGTGTAGGTTTGCTGGAGTTATAAGATTCTCAAACAATTCCATCTCACAATGTCCTCAGTTGGTTTTCCACAGCCTCACTAACAAGCCCGAGCAATGCCTTGTACTTGCCTTCTGAGTCATATCGTGATTAGCCACATTCCCAGTGAGGCTATCAGAAAGTGGCTTTGAATGCTTCACTGAATTCTTCTCATAACCCGACAAACGACTTCAACTGAATCAGCCTCTTTGGCCTGCCAGTAGGTGTCTACTGAATCAAGGTTTCATTATTCTGCACAAATGAGTTTAGTTGAGATACTCAGGCTTATCTGTGCATCCAGAACTTAAACAAGGCAAACTCATGCTTTCTCAATAAAATATTTATTTGTACATAACTATTGCAGTGGTTTGTTTTAACCACAATGGGAAGTCAATTTGAATAATGAATCATGCAAATGCTTCATGAATAAAAAAATAATAGTGACTCAAAATTGCTGCTGTGGCCACATGAGTCCCATATGCCCACAGCCTGTTGCACCTACATATACTTGAATGGATTACAAAGCCTTTACATACCCATGCGCTACCTGTGGACTGCTGCGGTGGAGCATTGCAGGTGAGCAGGCACAGGCTATCAGTTAACAAAGCACCACATAGCCAGTTCTAGTGTGACTTCTGATGGCACTGAATGTGCTTTTAAAGATTAAAGAGGCTGTACTTGACATTAAGAACATTAATACAGCAGTAAACTAATATTTGCTGTGTAAAGATATGTGAAGTGAAGTAATCCTGAGCAGAGAATGAAGTCACACTGCCTCAGTGTGTTGTAATCTCAGCTCTGTACTTTGTTTTCATAGCCGGTCCGGCCGCGCATTAATGTTAGTGCCTGTTAAGTGCCTTGTGCGTCGGTATCAGATGCCGAGGGACGTGACAAAGCGTGTCACTTTGACGAGTTGGGGAACGGTCTGTGTGAGCCACATGGAAGCAATCCCAGCCCTCTTTTTTTCAGTATTTTGAGTAGAGAACCTTAATTGATTTGTATTTTAAACCATAATTGTTGACACAGAAATATTTAGGCACTTATTTTAGTTTTCAAATTTAGATTCAGCCTATTTAGCAATAGCCACTGCTTGTGTCCGAAAATGTGCTACAACTTTCTAAAACATTCACACCAAAATCACGCTGTGATCGGGGAGCTGTGTGAAGCTGAGAAAGTTTAAACTTCTCTGTAGCTCTTATTTTTTTTTTTTAAAACCAATTCTGTCACTTCTCATGTGAACAACCGAAAGCAACATTATGAATACCTTCCTGGAGAGACTGTAAATATGCATGCTACCCCTATATACTGTATATAAACAATATCTTCCATATTACCAAAACACCAAGTGTTGACTGAAGGAGGATCTCACAGTACCATAGGATTCAGCTCAGTTTGCAAATCTTTCTATATATTCGGAATATTTTCTCCTTCATGGATACTATATTTACCTGCAATATCTTTCTTCCTACCATGTGACCGGCAAGATCTTTACCTACCACTGAGTGAGACTCTGGTAAGTGGCCAAGCAGGCTACAGGACATGCATGGTACACATACAGACGCACACAATATGGCCCATGGAAATGATTCCAGAACACAGAGCACTAACATTTTAGTACTGCAGGCCCTTTATGTAATTTAATGTTTAAAATACATACTCTTAGTACTCTTATGTGTTTAGTTTATATTATAGGCTACAATCTGCTTAAATTAAAGTAAGAAAAGACTATACGATTGTTGACCGGGATCAGTGAGCAGGTGTGGGGCCACTGATTAATCAATGTTTGCACTTGATCACACAGTTAAGATATGAATAAGTCGATATGTGGGATGTCACTCACAATCTATCCCCTACCTGTTTGACAAAGTTTCAATATCAACAGTTATTATTTAATTGTGTAAAACAAATATGTGATTGAGATTTTCTAAAAAGAAATGGCATATCCATAAACAATCTTACTAGTTTATTGGGGTAATGAATCACCACAGGCTGCACTGGTACAGCTGGGATGAAGGCCCCTGCAAGAGTAAAAAAAGACAAAAGGTTTATTTAAATTTGACATATCTGCATACACAATAAATTGGGTTAAGAACAAGAGCACACTCATTAGAATAGTGCATGTTTGACAAAGTGCACTGAAAAAGAAATTGTACGGTAAAAAACACCAAACCAATGCAGAAATGTAAATGCACTTATTTGGGAATTCAAACATCTGCCAAATAAAGTCCATGAGCCATAGATGCAGCCAATCGCCCAGCCTATATCATACCTATGTGTTATTTGAATATCACAAATGTGACAGAAAAATCAGTCAAAAAGGTAAATGTCAGGTTAAACTTAGATTTAAACTTTCATATCCTAACTCAAACCTTGGGAATGTTGAATGTCGACACTGATTCCAGTTCTTATTCCACAACAATTAAGACCACACATCACACTTAAAGCTACATTTAATTTAAATAAGTCAAAATGCCCACTAGGTTGAGTATGAAATATCAGTGCATGCCAGCAAGCTGCCAGCATAAGAAGTATGATGATGGGAGAGCTTTACCTGGCTTGAAGGTGATTAGGCAGGATCTATTAGTGCATGTTCCCTCTGGAAAAATCATTATCTGTAATGAAAAAGGAAACAAATTACAAAAACAGTGGTCATATCCTAAACAGAATAGTACAAGGCAGAAATATGTAAATTAGCTTGCATTATATTGCAAGTTGCTATAAGTCAGATGTGCAGTTAGTCGTAACAATGTCTGCAACGCTGGATTTTAGTGGTAAAATGTCCATTTATCTGTAGCTTTGTCCTTTTCAGGGATGTCTAGGTCTTTTTCAAGCATTCTCTCAATTCTTCTTACTATGAGGATGCCCCACATACCTCAATCATGCCATCAGAGTACCGGGGTTACAGTTGTAACCTTAGGGGTGTTTTGTACAGATAAAATGGGTTTTCACTAGAAACCATAATGCATTCGTTTTTAAAACTGACATGGATTCAAAATGTCAGTAAATCATAGTTAAATGGATAACGGTTGCATGATTTTGTTGTCCTACATTCGTTAAAGTCTGTTGATTTTAAAATCAGGTCCCGTTATGGGAACGTGTGCCCAGAACTGAAAATACACAACTGTGCAGACAAATTTCCATCCATTTACCTGAGGCCATTCCCCTCCAGAGTGAGCTCTGCGTTTGATCTCCTCCACAGTCTTCTTTCTGGAGTCCTGGTCTGACCGTGACACAAACACTGGCCTGATGTACTTAATCAAAGCTAGAAGCAAGAAAGCAGACACAGAGTAGAGAAAATGTCAATGAATACAATTTTGTTTTATTTTGATTTCTTTTGACATCCAAGCAACTAAAGCGTCTCTGCATCGTCTGTATCTACTCTATTTAGTGGTTTATTAGTGGAGGGAGAGGGGCGAACTGACTACTGGTTCTAACTGGAATTTGCAAGAACTCAGTTGGAACTTTTCACTTCACCTGGTAATACAGGGTATGTCTGTATTGTCTCAAACAGTAGATCTTGTTGCATGATCATGACTTTAAAACCATCTGATTCAGTAGCACAAACACTTCACTGTACCGGCTAAGAAAAGCCAGAAAGGAAAGAGAGCCTCGCTCCTCTTTACATCAACCACCACTCTAATGGTGTCCTTAAACAAAGCACTTCAATCCAAATTCCTCGGCAACAGAGCTGCACAGTGGTGAAGAGTGAAAGAATGTGGTTGTACTGAAACATTCCTGTGTTTATGTGGCATTCATTCATCTGTAAAGCACAGTTGCATGCAATGCCTGTTTACTAGAAACTGTAGATTCCAGAAACCACTGTTGATGAGGGCAAAACATTAGCCACAAAGGTTTACTTATCAGTTTTCTTATAACAATCTATTTAATACTATTGAATAGTGGAAAAGCAAAAGGTGACATTCCAAGCAACATTTCATTATGAACATTGTATAGGATAGCGTCAAACTAAAGCATATATCATGAAATATTGGGTTTATAGGGCTTGCTAACAATCATTTAATTCTGGAAATAAAGTCTGTCTAAAACTTTTATATAGCTGCTGTATCTTCTGCACTTAACACAGGATCATGTGTTCCTCAATACTTGTTGCATAAGTCAGATGAGTCTTACATGTGGATCACAAATGCAAAAGAAGGTTCCTAGCCTGATTACAGGCTAGGAACAAGGTAGTTTCAGCTACAATGTTGACAATCCGGTCAGGGTCTCGGGGGCAGACTGGGTGATTTAAGATATCCAAGTGACACAGCAAAACATAAATAGCAGCAAAGGAGCAGTGTTTCCCACACATAGACAAATTTGTGGCGGTGGACCGCACTATCAACACCTGCCACCGCACATTAACGCTATTTAAAAACACACAGCTTATTTGTTCAGCTGCCATTTCCTTTCCCTGCTCTCCTCCGTCTCATTGTCACTTGCAACACACACACACACACACACACACACACACACACACACACACACACACACACACACACACACACACACACACACACACACACACACACACACACACACACACACACACACACACACACACACACACACACACACACACACACACACACACACACACGGCTGGTGAAATTCACAAGTTCACGAAAGGTTGGTATCTCGCGAACACCTTTACACAATCACACATTAAAAAGTGCTATGAAAAATATTTTATATTCTGAATACAATGTTGTCAGCGTGTTAATGTTGGAGTCCCCACCCGACTCTGAAACAGAGCTGAACAGTCCGACTAGTGTAATTGGTTAGGTTATCAATTGGTTTACAATATTTTCAGGCTTCAACTAGTGCTGCTCAATCATAAAGACAGAGTCAGGGAGGGAAATAGATAGATTTGTTAGGCATTGAAGAAAGAGTAGGAGAGAACAGCATCCAACAGCATGTCCTCCTCAGTTTTTGATACTTGATTGTATGAAAATAAGTATCTCACTTCCTTCAAGCTTGGGGCCTCTACCAGAGGCCTGGGAGCCAGAGGGTTCTGCGCAGTATCTTAACTTTTCCTAGGACTGCGCTCTTCTGGACAGGGATCTCAGATGTTCCACTGTCCCCGTGTGGGGGTTACAGCCGAGAGTGCTCTGATTACCACGGTTGCCTTCACTTTCCACATCTTCTCTAGCCATAGGGTTCTCTGCATCAGCCGTATGCTTGGCCAGCAAGGAGTGCTTGAGACTTGCCGTACTCCAGTGGTAACTCAATCAACATCGACAATACATGCAAATAACGTTAGTCTTGTCAAGAGAACCACGTGCAAGGGTTTTGAAACTTAATTTGCCATTCAAAAGACCTTTTTCTTTATCCATTTCTGCTCAAGGAGGTTTGTTTCTGCTAGCCATCCACAACGTCAATCATGCTTCAAAAAATAAGTAGCATTAAAAGGAATTTGCGTTAACTAGTTATTATTGGGTTCATTTCATTTCTCTTATTATGGTCATTTTCAGGTTCATAATTGTATTTAGAGGTTGTACCAGAATAGGTTTATGTGGTCGAAAAACCCCATATTTTTGTTGTACTGCACATTGCTGTAGCTCCTATTTTCACCCTGTGAGTTGAGCTCTCCGTTTTAGCTACAGAGTGAGGCAAACATCACTTCTGTTCCATCTTTGTTGGGAGTCACACATGCGCAGTACTTATGTAAGGACTACCACCCAGTCAGAAGCAGAGTATGAGGGCGTGCCACACAGCAGCTAGCATTAGAACGTGTGTTACAAAGTGACGCACGTTTGTCACGGAAGTAAAGCTGGACTACAATAGTGTCTACAAAACTGTAACCACACTTGAAACCATTTTATCAGCATCGCCGTGACTCACTGTGACTTCAACAAAACAGCCCACATAGTTTGCTCCGTCTGCAGCTCTGCATGTGTGTGAGTGTGTGCGTTTGTGTCAGAGCTCTGCTCTCTGTCAATTTTCAGAGAGGACCGATAAACTTGCGCTTACGTGCTCTCAGGTACCGAAATTTCAATGTTTAACGTGTATAAAAAAGGGGGGCAAATTTACTGGTCGCACATGTGCGACTGGATGTAAAATTTAGTCGCACACTCAAATTTTGGTCGCAGTCTGTAGCCCTGAGCCCTTTTTTGTGCTATTATTTGGGCTGTTATGTTACATGCACAAAAAAAAAAAAAAATATATAACATAATAAAGGAAAATGAAAAAGCCAAAAAGCATAATATGAGCACTTGAAGATTATTTTTGGGGGGCATTTTAGGTATTTGTATAGGACAGCTGAAGACATGAAAGGGGAGAGAGAGGGGTAATGACATGCAGCAAAGGGCTGCAGGCCGGAGTTGAACCAGCGGCCGCTGCATTGAAGAGTAAACCCCTATTTATTATTTATTTATTAGCTCTACCAGGTGAGCTACCCAGGAACCCATTATCGCGTTAATTTTAACAGCCCTAGTTTTTACACATTTATATTATCACAATTGATACTGACACATTACCAAAAAAATATCATTAATATTGCAATTTTAATGTAAGTTACCACCCAGTCAAACTTTATGTGCCTCACAAAGTCAAATTAGGCTATTTTAAAACAAAATACTATTTTGCAACAACCTGAGTGCTGAATGTTTGAAATAAACTGACAGACAACAGTTCACTCACCACTACAACTTTCATTTGTCTAAAGAGCAATATGACAGCATGATAGAGTGACACCATGACTGTCCATTTCACTTGATTGGGTTAGATCAAGAAAACCTTGAGAGAGCGAGGCCATGAGAAGCAGAAATTGATTCCAACTGTGAGCTGTCTGCCGACAGGAAGGGATTAGGGCTCTAGCTGTTACCCTGAGAGACACACGTCACTCTGGCTGATCAGGTCTTAATGCTTATTCTGGAATCCACTTGCTTGGCCAGACATTTGTGCCTGGTTCCTACTGTAAGGCCAGCTTGACTAGTCAAACTGAAGTTGTACAGATAACCTTTTAACCAAACATAACACTATAAATTGATCCTGAAAATGGAAGATGTATACATTGTTTATGCTACTTAGGTTCTTTTAAAACATCACGTTGACAACAATGACAATTTGCCTATGTGTCTGAATTAGAGCGGTCAATCTTCCTCTATAATGCCATTTGAATTTATTTCGTTATTTTTTTTAAATTAACGTTAAAACATTTCACAACCTTCTTTTGATTCCCAGCCACAGCCTTACACTCCCTCTCTACCGTAGTGTAAGCGCCGTGACCTAAGATCGCACAATGCCTTGTGTCGCTCACTCCTGATAAATTTATTGTTCAGATGTGAAAAAAGCATTTCGTTTTCACATGTGGGTAGGCCAAGGCGAGATTTGAAAAATACATTAGAATAGTAAATTTCAGCATTCGATTAGTGTCGATTTTTTACTATTCAAATTCTATTCGACATCCGGAATTCATTCCAACAGCTGTCCTGCAATACAAGCAAGTAGAGGTGGCGATAATAAAACGTGAGGATATTTCTCAAGGTGAAAAGTTGCTTTGCGATATCAGTACACAGTGCAGAGAAGAAGCCAGCATAACAGGAGTCTGGCTTTGACCCCGAAATTAGCATAGAAGATCCCCCACAACTTTTGCAGAGCGGTAGCAGAGTTGCATCACACAAACCAAACACACACACACACACACACACACACACACACACACACACACACACACACACAACTTCTACTTTCTTGTTTACTGCTGCAAAAGAGGAGAAAAGAGCATTGGTCGCTACAAAGAGTTTGATGGTTATTCAACTGCCTGTTTCAATTGTCTTTTCAATTGCAGGAGACATAATTAGTGCCCAAAGGTCTCAACTACTGCCTGAAAGCGTGGACATGCTCATATTCCTGAAAAAGAACATGCCTGCATCTTAGGCTGAGCAGTGTATCATGCTTGAAAGAAACAATTGGTCAGTCTCTGTTTGCACTTTGAGAGAGTTCTACTTTGATTATGGTTTGCACTTAAAAATAAGACAAAAAAAAAAAAAAAAAAAAAAAGATTTTACTTTGTTATTATGTTATTTCTAAATGGTGTTAAATCTTTTTTTTTTTAAAATACAATTTCACTTTCTACCCGGCAGAGGCTGAGTGACCAAGGGATCCTTCAAAAAGGTGTAGCTACTTTACTGTTGATTATTAGCGGATATTTAATCCGGCGAGTCGCGGAGCTGAGGTTTTACAATAACTTACGGACAAACGAGCAGCGGAGTAGTAACGCTTCAGGCAGAGAGCCAGCTTGTTTGAGTTTTAACTTTTCCAAGTAAATTTCTCTTCCACTTGCCCTACAAAAATCCACTTGTCCCGGACAAGCCTTAATGTTGAGTCCTGTAAAAGCAGTTTTTCAAGTTCAGAGCGAGCTCGGGAAACATGAAGCAAAAGCCAGTCAGCAGAGAGAGTCTGATAATGTCCCTCTGAGGGACAGAGAAGTTCTGTAAGGTAAGATGGCAGTTGTCCAACAAGAGCCTTATAGATAAAAAGATACCAGTGAGTATCCCATCTCTCTTGGAGAGAGGACCACCCAACACTTTCAATACAATGATGTGTACCATATACATTACCAGTTATGAATCTCACAGCAGAGTGATAGTCCAGAGATTTAAGAGTTGAATAGGATGTGTGTCTATAAATCAGATCACCATTTTCATGAATGGGGCCATTCATGAAGGGCATAATGAAACATTTTTCCCCCATAAAATAATTCATAGGTATTATTGGCAATTATGTCTGACAGGCTACAACACTGCTGCAACATTTAATCTTTAGATCCCTATCATTCAGTATTGTAAGGACGATGTGAGTAACTATAGAGGTATTTTCCTTCTGCAGTTTGATTGTGATCTCTTAAAACTGGCGAAGAACATTTCATTTCTGCTTCCTCATGTCATGGATTGTTTGTGAGTTTAACAATGTCATTTGTACAGAATTAACTTGCAGAGTCAGAGTTGACAAATACCTTCTGCTTCACCACAACATCACATGCATTTATTTTGTGTGTTTGCACATTTCCAGGTATACCACTACTGTGAACATTAGCCAAGCTTCAAGTCTTGTAAATCATTTCTGCAAAGTAGATTGCAAAATCCCCTCGGTTTACTGATACAGGAGGAAATTCACAGAAACAGTTGTGACCTGCCCTTTACAAAGATGCACATACTGTACATACTTAACTGGAACCCATATGTGGCTGGACCAGTTTAGATAATATCAGTGCCTATGCATAGAGGTTATGTATTTTGTTCAAATATATTTTGTAATGCTGTCATGAAGAATCAGGTCACTTTTTTCAGATTGTTCTCTCGCTCACAATTTGGTCATAGTCATAGAGGTAACAATGACAGTAAAATACATGTTTGGTACTTACTACCCCAGAGAGGTATATCCTTGCTCTCGGCCTTCATGACAATTGAGGCCATTGTCATCGTGACTGGGATGGCATCAAAGTAAGATGAGTGGGGTGCCAGGGTGAGGATGGGTGCTTCTGCAGGCAATGCCCTTCGCCCTTTCACAGTCATCCAATGGAAACCGCCCGCAAACCACATGACCCGCATGATGATCTTCAGAATGATGTCCACCAGTCTGAAAACAACAGCATGCATGTGTAAGGGACACATTTCATTTAAACTTCAAATGGGAATAACATTGCCAACACTGGTATGTTATGTGTATGATAGATGCATATGTTCAAGCCAATGACATGACTTAGTTGAAATAGAAGATTGGGTAGTTATAGGAGTTAATTTATAGTATAACATAATCAGTGAGCAGTGACAGAGTGAAAACAACACCAACAGCAAGAAATAACACCGTTAATCCTCCGCGAGGCATTCTTCCCCTGTAGAATTAGTATAGGCTAGTTACCCCATCGACTCTTTTCTGTCTCTCTCGTTCCGCGTTCTTCGTGGCCGAGTCACAAGCTAAACTGTCATCACTCTAGACCAATCAACGTCCTGGCAAATGCCATTAAATACCGTAGCTGCAACGCTAAAATAGGTCTGATAATTGCCACTTCCATATGAAAAGTTTTAAAAGAATTTAGCAGGATTGACAACCTAACAACGTCTGCACATTTTCAATCAGTGTTAAAGATTGGTTGCATGCTTAAGCCCAACAGGACGTATTATAAATTGACACGCGGAACTATTCCTACTTATATCTGTATATTGTTTGCTAACCACCTGTGTCTTTTTCTTCTCTACTTGACCCAGTTTGAAAAGAAAAAAATATATATATATATTTTTGTTTATATCTATCTATCTATCTATCTATCTATCTCCCCTCAGCAACCCACCCACACATTTAAATTACAAGCATCATTTACAGTATACCCAGTCTCCTAATAAAATATGTCATTCATTAACCTTTCAAATGGCCTTTTAGTCTTTGTGTTCAAGAAGAGAAGACTTGTAGCTGCTGTGGGAGTTTCTTGGACAGACTATTACACAATTAGGCAGTATGGAGTAGGGCTGCACCTTTTGGAGAACAAGTCATATTGCGATTGGCAATACTGTGATTGCAATTACGATGTAATGGTATCATCGGTTTACATGCTTGATTATCAAGGAAATTGCACAAAATAAAAAAAAAATTGATTTCTCAACTTGGACATTTACTGAAAGGCATTTATTATACATTATCTTTTGCCCTTATAAACAATGACATTAAAGATGGGTGTAATATAATATCTAGTGATTAAGTTACAAAATATAATTTGTACCTCTTCTTAAAGTCTGCATCCTCTGAAACCTTCTACACTTCTGATACTCCATACACGACACACAGGCTACTGCCTAAACAGACTGACTGGTCATGTTTTGGGGTTGCGTAATTCATCGTATAAATTCAACACAGAGCCATAAATCAGGCATTAGTGAGAGCGAGAATGGCAGTGTCGCTGAGTTGCGTCAGTGTCCGAGTGGTCAAGCGAGGAGAGCGAACGGCGAGTGGTGTCAGACTTACTGTAGCGGGTGTGTGAGTGAAAAGCGAGAGGAAGAAGAGATAACAAAGACGATGTAAAGTGAGTCAACAGTGAACAATAAAAACACCAAGCTTCTTAAGACTCGGTGGTTGTTAATAGTGTTGGCAAAGTGAAGGGTGTACCAACGTGGAGACTGCAGTGCACACAGAGACAAGAGTTTCACGCACACATTTGTTTACTTAAAAAAGGCCCTGAACACCCACACTGGTGTTTATAGTTAATGTGGCTGATTGGACCTTTTCCAGGACTGTGTGGGTGTGGTTAGACTGAGTGATAGACATCTTCCTGAGTCCACGGTTAGTGTTGTTGCACCTGTTAGGGCTGGAAAAATGACACCTTTGTCATCCTTATTGGTAGAAAGAATTTGTGACCTAATAAGTTCCCATCAAAACTCCGGCTCACCTTCAACCTGAAAAGAGTCTAATCAGCCAGAATAACTGAAAACACCTGTGTGGGTGTTCAGAGGCTTTAAATTGCACAATTTTTGCAGTTATGTAATTGCACAGTGACATCTATGGAGTTATATTAATGCCATTGGTTAATAGCGCATTCTTTCAATTTGAGAGCATTTCTCACTGATATTACATTCAGATTTCTTGCTCTCACAATCAAATAGTCACTGCTTGCGCTCAAAACCTTGCTCTCACACTCGAATAGTCACTGCTCGTGCTTAGATTTGCTCTGCTTGTGCTCAAACTTTCTGCTTGGACTCAGATATGTTGTTGTTTGGACAGATTTCCTGCTCTCAGCTTTGAACCTTCTCCTCGCACTCAGGCTGATTGTGCTCGCTTGCAAATTTTCTGCTCTCGGATCTCTTCTGCGCGCTTGGATTTTTTTGTGTTATAACCCTGCCAAAAGTCAACAACCAATAGAATGCCAGCTGTAGTGTTGACCAATGAAATGATCCTTGCCCCGTTGAGGGTGCGTTCACTTTACGTTAGAACGTCTGTTGAGGGTGGCTGCACTGTAACCGATAACTGTAACCAAGTTTATATATCCCCGCGCCGTTCATTGCTTTATTATAAGTATATGTCAACAATGTGCACAGAATGGTCGACGCACTTTCATCTGCACCCATCAGGAAACGGGAGAAAGCTTTGAAGTGGGAAATATGAAGTTATGTCCACAACTACGAGGGTGAGTAACATAACTTAAGCACCTAGGTACCTAGCTAACATATAGCCTAGCTTGATGTCCATAAACAAATAGATTTTCTTTATTGTATAGCTAGATTGAACGACATGACGGACTGTATGTGTATATGTGATGACCTCACTTTGTATTTTTTCCTCGTTTGGTTAACCATGTTCCTGGGATTTGGCTGATTTCATGTTAGAGCCAGTAGTAGAACCTAAACTGTAATATAACTGAAAGAACACCAGAAACTGGATTGTTTGTTCAGCTTTTGCATCACTGTTGTGTTGTTCATCAGAATTTAGTCTTCATTCCTTCATATAGCATTAGTCTGAAAATGATGAATTCATATCAGCCTGTTTAAAAAGTTGTAACATTAAGTACAATTTCACCACTATAATAAAAACAAATCTAGAAATGATATGCTTTCTTATTTGCACCTTAAATAGCAATTATTTGTTTAATTAATACAAAGCAAACTGAACTGAAAAAACAAGTATTTTGTTTCACGTTCTTTTCATCCAGGTGGGGCTAAGGGGCTCGACCCCTGTTGATCTGTGTGTGTCATATCACCAACCCATGATAGCTAGAATTCACCCTGCTGCTCCAGATCTACCTACTGTATGGCTGACTACAGACTACAACCATCTGGTCCAGATCTACCTACTGTATGGCTGACTACAGACTACAACCATCTGCTCCAGATCTACCTACTGTATGGCTGACTACAGACTACAACCATCTGCTCCAGATCTACCTACTGTACGGCTGACTACAGACTACAACCATCTGCTCCAGATCTACCTACTGTATGGCTGACTACAGACTACAACCATCTGGTCCAGATCTACCTACTGTATGGCTGACTACAGACTACAACCATCTGCTCCAGATCTACCTACTGTATGGCTGACTACAGACTACAACCATCTGGTCTAGATCTACCTACTGTATGGCTGACTACAGACTACAACCATCTGCAGGTTTTGTTTGGTTCATATGGGACTTGGTTGTTCTCCATACTGCATCACACACTATATTATATTAGTATATTTTTTGTTTTGTTATATTAGTACAAACAGTAAGTATCATTACTTAACCACATTATATATTATTCTGGTGTACAGTGTTGACTTGACTCCATGCTATTGATTATACATCACTTTAGCTTACCACTACCTCATAACTTAACCTTAATTACTCTTGTATAGTTCATTTATCTTCTACTAGTTGTATATACCTCCTATTTAATTGAATTATTTTTAATTTGTGTTGCAATACCTGAATCATCCCTCTTGTGAACACTAGGCTTATCTTATCTTTATTCATAACCCTGCTCACAAACTCACCTTAACCTGGGTCATCTGTTTGCCAATATCAATGTTCCTGCTACAGTAAATCCTATAGGCAAATTGTTCTGCTTTCACCGTAGTATGAACAATACACTTTTAAGGTTTTGTGTCAAATATTGTGCAATTTGTTATGAATTACTCATTATTTTGACAAGGCAAATTAAAGCTATTTACCAAGTGTCAGCTCTGGTCAATTTAATTGTACGGTTTCTTTTTATAAATGTTATGGAAAATGAAAAAACAATTTGCCTTGATCAGGGTTTTAATAATCTGTATCTTATTGCTCTGAAAAACTACAATGATTTAAGAAATATCAGTGATACTTATCAACATTTATTGAATTGATTGAATATATTGGCTGACATTACAGGCACCTATTCATGTCAAAACAATAGTTTGTTCTCTCTTTTATCACTTTGATTATGCAGGTGATGGTGCAGAAAGAGGGGTGAAGTCTTTGTAGATCTCTGGCACTTTGAGGACCGAAAGATCCAGCAACTCTCCACTGTAGTCTTTGTATAGTATGCTCCTATTAAAGACAAATTCATAGACACATAAGATATTAGGTGTACATAGCTTTCTTTAAGATCATTACTATAATATATATATATATATATATATATATATATATATATATATATATATATATATATATATATATATATATATATACACACACACACACACACACACACACACACACCTATATCTATATATACACATCTATATATAGATATTAGGGCTGTCAAAATTAACGCGTTCATTTTTGCGTTAATTTTTTAATATTTAACTTGTTAAAAAGGATTTACGAAATTAACGCAGCTGTGTTTGTTTACTTCATGTGGCGGCTGAGAAACGTAATACATCTCCATAACAGCAGGCGGCGCTACTCTGTATTGTTGCCCAAGTAATGAAAACCGGCAGCTGATTGGACGAACGCGTCACATGGGTTTGTTTTCTCTGGATATTGAGAGCCAGACTGTCATGGCGGCCGTTCAGAATACGATCTCATATTGTACTAAAATAGTTCTGGAAACATGTTTCTGAAAACATTTTAAGCGAGAAATAGGCCGTGATGCAGTTGCTGAATCTGTCTTCATTTCAGCTCAACAAAGGTCAGTTTAGAAGATTTTCGTCAGATTTTGAGACTCTAGTCACCTCATTGCGCTCGTCATTTCCGGGTGAGTCCCGACTGCCCTGCCGGCGACTGAACTCTCGGCTCGTTGGAGATGAACTGAACTCTCGGCTCGTTGGATATGAACTGCTCCTCGCCTGTAAAGTAGACGAGAGCAGGCGACAGCAGCCGGGGACGGTGACAAAAATCTGCTCTCAAGTCAGACAGTTTCTAGCCGTTTCAGCAGCCTTCAGCAGGACTAAGCCAAATTGTTGCTGCTGTTGTTCTGAAAGATATTAAACATTCTGAACTTAGCAGAACCTTTCCTTGTTTGTTTTTTTCTTCATATTTGCAAAGTTAAGTGATTTAGCATTTAAATATTATTACAAGCTTCAGTCTCAATTTAAAAAAGCGATTAATCGCGATTAATTACAGCAAATTGTGCAATTAATTAGTTAATTTTTTTTAATCGATTGACAGCCCACATACATACATACATACATACATACATACCTACCTTTGTCTGATTTGGTTTTGTGGATATCAGTAATTTTCTCTCCCAGGCCTGGTTGTGCACCTTGTGAATTTAAGCAAGAAACCATAAATGATAAGTGTATGCAACATGATTTTACTATTATATTACAACAGGGGTACTTCAGTCACACCTAGAAGAAGAAAAAACAAAACACTTGTTCTTTTCTGCTCAGTTTGCTTTGTATTAATTAAAAAAATAACATTTAAGTTGCAAATAAAGCATATCATTTCTAGATCTGTTTTATTATAGTGGTGAAATTGTACTTAACAGACTGGGTCCGTGTACTTTTTCGTTCATTTGATTTTCATTTCATAAACAGGTATTATAAAACAAAAAACAAATGGTTATTTGATTTTCGTTTTAAAATACGAAATTTGAAATTGAAATACAAGCCGTTTTTTCCTTTTCATGGTCAAAAGGGGATGGGAGAAATTTAAAATATGCTGTGATTTTCATTTTCTATTTCATATAACAAAAAAAAAAAAAAAAAACACTCGAAAATAGAGATGAAAAAAGGCCTGTTTTTTCATAGTCAGAGACCGGATGTTGTCATTTCCAAGGCAACAGCGCCAGCCTAGCCTACCAGTGTTGCTTTCAGCCCAGGCTAAAATTACTTTGGAAACCTGTACTCTTGATAATGCTTGGGGGGAATTTTATTTCATAATGTCACATGTATTTATTACCCTCTCTCCCTGCCTCCCTCTGACTCTCTGTCTCTTCCCGTCGCAGACAACTTCGCCCAAAGACAGTCGAACCAGCTGACTGAGGAAACAGAATTTCAGTTCACGGCTTTAACGGTATCGTTACGCCACCGTTAACAATCCCAGCAAACTTTCTGTTGCTGCCGTTAAACTTGCTGATCTGGCAGAGAGTCACCGGCGGTTCAGGATCAGATCATGGGGATCAGACCTCCGGTGCTGGGTCTAATATTCTAATATTAGCTGCTGCTGCAGCTAGCTAGCAGCTAGCCACCAGCCCTGTGACCTCGGTCCCTGCGGTTCGCTGGCGTTACCCGCTCTAGCTGAGCTGGGAATCTTCCGCGCTTGTGATTTATTCATATTTTCTTTTCTTTGCAGTGATAGGCTATGATGCACTAATGCCAGGCAGGCTTGCTGCTGCTTTTAGTCAGAGTCTGTGAGATAACAAAACTTAATAAAATATAACGTGCATATAAATAGACAGAATAAATAAAAGTCCCTGAAAATAAATAAGTAAAACGTATTTATTTAGGCTATTGAACTATAATCACTAGCTAATGCCTATATATGTATTGCCTCATTTATGTATTTCATGTTCTATTTCATAGCCATATTTATTATGTAAAGGGTGGCAAAAAACGGATTATCAGTCGCTTAGGAAGTTATAGTTTCCCTCAACTGCAGCTGGGACATTCTAACGCTTAACGTGAAAAAGCTTAACGTGGTTTAATGTAACTAAACAGTCAGTTATTAGTCACATAACGTCCATAATAATTGGACTTTGGTTTAGATTTTTTGACAGTTTTCAGTGGTTATGAGGAGCAATATGAGAGAGAAATTTGGTAAACATTGATCATTGCTTAGGTACATTAAACCACATTAAGCTTTTTCACGTTAAGAGTTAGAATGTCCCGGCTGCAGTTGTTTTTTTAATAACAGTTTATGAAATGAAAATCGAATGAACGAAAAAGTACACAGACCAGACTGATATGAATTCATCATTTTCAGACTAATGCTATATGAAGGAATGAAGACTAAATTCTGATGAACACAACAGTGATGCAAAAGCTGACACAAACAATCCAGTTTCTGGTGTTCTTTCAGTTATATTACAGTTTAGGTTCTACTACTGGCTCTAACATGAAATCAGCCAAATCCCAGGAACATGGTTAACCAAACGAGGAAAAAATACAAAGTGAGGTCATCACATATACACATACAGTCAGTCATGTCGTTCAATCTAGCTATACAATAAAGAAAATCTATTTGTTTATGGACATCAAGCTAGGCTATATGCTAGCGCCATATGTTAGCTAGCTAGCTAGGTGCTTAAGTTATGTTACTCACCCTCGTAGTTGTGGACATAACTTCATATGTCCCACTTCAAAGCTTTCTCCCGTTTCCTGATGGGTGCAGGTGAAAGTGCATCGACCATTCTGTGCACATTGTTGACATATACTTATAATAAAGCAATGAACGGCACGGGGATATATAAACTTGGTTACAGTTATCGGTTACAGTGCAGCCGCCCTCAACAGACGTTCTAACGTAAAGTGAACGCACCCTCAACGGGGCAGGGATCATTTCATTGGTCAACACTACAGCTGGCATTCTATTGGTTGTTGACTTTTGGCAGGGTTATAACACAAAAAAATCCAAGCACGCAGGAGAGATCCGAGAGCAGAAAATTTGCAAGCGAGCAGAATCAGCCTGAGTGCGAGGAGAAGGTTCAAAGCTGAGAGCAGGAAATCTGTCCAAACAACAACATATCTGAGTCCAAGCAGAAAGTTTGAGCACAAGCAGAGCAAATCTAAGCACGAGCAGTGACTATTTGAGTGTGAGAGCAAGGTTTTGAGCGCGAGCAGTGACTATTTGAGTGTGAGAGCAAGAAATCTGAACGTAATATCAGTGAGAAATGCTCTCAAATTGAAATAATGCGCTCTTGACTAATGGCAGTAATATAACTCCATAGACATCGCGATTACATTAATTGACTGAGACTGAGACAGAGGGGTGAACTAGGGATGTTAACCAATGACCGTTTGACGGGTGGTTGACCGTTTCAACGTTGACCGGTCAAAATTATTGTTAGTCGGTTAAAAAAAAAAAAAAAAGTGATCTTTAATTTAAGCAATTATAGATATTGGAATAAACGCTACTACAGTTAGCCATGTCATGCCAATATTTTTTTTTCTGTGAAGTGAAATAATCCCTCACGCAAAATTTTTCATAAGGAACAAAAAAAAAAAAATTGTTTGGTTCCCGTTTGTTTGTTGTCTGTTGAGTTCATGGGTCGATAGGGAATTTATTTAATTTTTTTCCCAGTGGCAGCAAGGGATAAGTAGGATTTTTTTTTGCCTTTACAGTAGCATGGATACTCAATATTTTCATAACATAGCCTACCTGTTACTACATGTACAGTTGTCGCTTAATAAATTGAAAACATGTACTGTAATTCACGTGCATATTAAGTAGCCACGTGTATTTGTTTTGGTCTTATAATACAGCCACAGGTTTACCGCTCCAGCGGAGAGGATGGTTCGTTTAGACAGCAGCTACGTTTACAAGAGTTTGTCCAAAAAAAATCAAGATTCGTTGCAAACTAAGAAACAGACTACAAACTGACATCTTTCATTTTAGCTTGTTTGTAAAGTCGCTATTTGCAGAGTAGAGCTTTGTTTGCACAGCGCGGTGAACAAGAGTGGACAGCGCATGAAGAGCAGACTGAAATATCGGTTTCTACATGTTTAAATTGATAAATATTGACTCTTTAATCATGGAGGGTTTATTGTAGGCTTCTTACAGTCAACGAGTGTACCGTTAGTTCATCTGCGCCAGCGGAAGTAAATAAATAATGTATAAGCTTTAGCTATCGTTTCCAGCCAGTTACATGTGCTGCGTGAAGTAACGCAGACACCTCGGCTCTGCTGTGTGTGTGTGTGTGTGTGTGTGTGTGTGTGTGTGTGTGTGTGTGTGTGTGTGTGTGTGTGTGTGTGTATCGCTGTTCAGAATCCCGTCTATCTTCCATAATGCAACGCTTGTATCCAAATGAATTGTGTTGTGAAGTTGTCATGAGCCCCAGCCCAGCCCAGCCCAGCAAACATTGGTCCGACGGCAACGTTGTGTCCCTGGCCAAAAATAGTTGCGGTAGGACGGCAAGATGTTACACAGAACATGTCCTAAAAATGCATTCAGATACATTTGTACATGTCAACAGTTCTGTGGGGTTGCATGTATAATTGTTATTTTTACTTTTAGCTACGTGTATACCATGTTGTGAATCAGTTGTAAGTGGACGTCCACTAAGTGACGTCCTTTACACGTGCATTTATAGTCCATCATGCCCCTCTATGAAATCAATTGTGATAAAGCTGCGCTAAACCCTTGCATGGTTAATACTGCAATAATTAATTTAATTCGCCAAGTTTTTAAAAGGTTGTGAAGACGTCCACTGACGTCCTTTACACGTCTAGTCAAGCAAAACAGAAAAAGAAACACGATTTGTATACAAAGTACATTTACTTTATGTTGTTTAAATAAATTATAATTACACAGGGCCCAGTGTGGTTAAGTGATTGCAAAGCCACTGCATTTTAGTCATTATTTCAAGTTTTGTTTGTAGTGAACATCAACAGCTGCACTAAAAGTCTCTTGGGTTCATATGGGACTTGGTTGTTCTCCATACTGCATCACACACTATATTAGTATATTTTTTGTTTTGTTATATTAGTACAAACAGTAAGTATCATTACTTAACCACATTATATATTATTCTGGTGTACACTGTTGACTTGACTCCATGCTATTGATTATACATCACTTTAGCTTACCACTACCTCATAACTTAACTTTAATTGCTCTCATTTTGCTCTCGTCATTTTAGTCATTATTTAAACCTGTTGTACCTGATGTATTCTTTGTTTTTAAATGAATGTATGCATACATGTAAAACATAAATATATCCGGTCACCATTTATGTCGGAGTTGGATGTAATCATTAACATATATAACATGTAATTGCCATTGACAGGGAAACTGCTGCCAAGATGTAGTAACAAAAGATCTCGCAATATTACAAAATCCCGCGATAGGATAGATTATCTCGCGAGATGTTAACGCGTTCTCCCCATAGACTCCGGAGCCAGTAACTTCAACGTTGAACAACCACGAGGAGAGGAGGAATTGAGTTGTATCGATAATATTATTAAAACTCTACTGTTGGGTAAGTACATTTTGTATTATTAGATTAACCTGCTTGAGTTTTACTTGTTTGATATGAATGAACCGAAAGAAAGGATGCCCACATTGTCAACTGAAATGTACTGAGTTTGGCTAAAATTAGCTAGCTAGCAAACGTTAGTAGGCTAAAAGTTACTTTGAACTTATACAACGGTATACCATAGTATAAAGTATGTTTAATGTTACAGTCAAAGTTGTGAAAGTGTATGTTTTAACATTGCATGCAATTGCTACGCTGCACTGTACTGTTAATCGTGATTTTTTTTTTTTTACCTTATTTGGTTATTTTTTCTAAGGTGAAGTAATCCTATATTTTTTTTCATAGAATGGGTTAAGATAGATAGATAGATAGATAGATAGATAGATAGATAGATAGATAGATAGATAGATAGATAGATAGATAGATAGATTTTAGCTTTTTCTAACTTTTCATTCATGAAACTGGTGCAAAATCTTGTTTCATTTATTTTTTTTTATTTAGTTATAGGACCATAAAAACATTTAGACAATAATTCAATGTAATTTTTTTCCTACTGTTTGTTTTGTTTATTATTGTAATATTCTCTTCCCTCAGATGCTGTGAAGAGGTGGAGCCCAAATTCAACTGAATCAGAAATTGATGTGGCTATGGCGGAACCCTTGAAATGCTCCGGGAAGAGCTGGGGGTGTGGTTATAACAAATAACTTTTCTGGTGTAAATGATGTTGCAAAAAGATGCTACACAAAGTCAGATATTTGTGACAGTGTTATTGAACTGAACTAAATTAACGGAATTGAGCTAAAACTGAATTTGTTTTGTAATGAACACGTTTTTCCTGTTTCCCGGGTGAATCTGTATTGTATAAAACGTAAAATAAATAAATGTGATTTGGAATTTTGTGGCTCTTTAGTTCATCCCGTTATCTTTATGATCATTTGTAATGAACTACTAAAATGAAAATAAGAACAGTTTATTTTACAGTTTCCTTGTTACATGTAGTTACTGTAATAACTATAAATTATGCATAATTCCATGCAACAAACCTTAACCCTATATTCAGATGCAATTAATTATATTAAGAACTTAAATGTATAAGTAAAGTGTTGTTTGATCTACACGTGATTATAACGTGTTATAGACGTTCAGGTATGACTGGACCGATTGTGGACCTTTTTAGAACCTTTGTCAAGTTTAGATGTGTAAACGTCAAGATCGCCGTTCACGATTTAACACAATGGGTGTATGATTGTTTAATATGCAGGCTTATAGCCTACACTTATGCAGAAACACACCTTATAAAACATCCAGAAGAAGACTAATTCTGGCATCCAGGGATGCGCAGCAAAGACGTGGAATTCACGGCCAGAAAAGACGTGGAATTCACGGCCAAGTGACGTCAAAGACGTCGGTTCAACTTTCATTTTGGAACTATTTTTCAACCATGACGGGACGTCTCGGACGGATGTCTTTTCAACGGTCATTAAACGTCCAAATGTTTGCTGGGAGGGACTTGCTGTAACGTTAGAGCACTCTAAAGGGGGTTTACCTTTCATTTGATCGTGTTTGCTTGCTACGTTGCCATCCTCTTGAACAACATTAAACACAACATATAGTTCATGAGTGGTTTCATCTGCCCTGTCTGACGTGTTGAAGCTCCCCGGCGGCGCTGTAGCTGGCCGCCGTGGCCGGTGAGGGCTGGTTGAAGGCGCCGTCCTCACGCTGCT
Organism: Perca flavescens; assembly: GCF_004354835.1. Taxonomy (NCBI): domain Eukaryota; kingdom Metazoa; phylum Chordata; class Actinopteri; order Perciformes; family Percidae; genus Perca; species Perca flavescens. The sequence goes on from NC_041336.1 coordinate 25,290,211, forward strand.
GCTGCCCTAAAACTGGACACGGCAAAGTTAAGTGCCGCTGCGGCGACATTGGGTCCTCTTCCAGCATTGCTGGAGGAAAACGGGCATCTTGCATCGCAAGAGTGCTGTACAAAAATGTAATTATAGTTCGCCTTAAACTTTTTATTTGTGTATTTATTTAATTAGTATCATTTCTTCCCCAAGCTCATAAAATAAATTTGGGTCGCACATTAATTGAAAGGGTCGGTCGGAAACCGGAACCAAACAATGTAATTTTGTTTGCGCTGTAGGGGATTTAAAAAACGTGAGGTGAGTGGAAGGGCGGTGCCGGGGCAGTGTGTGTGTGTGTGTGTGTGTGTGTGTGTGTGTGTGTGTGTGTGTGTGTGTGTGTGTTGAGAGTTCAGAGTTGAGAAATTGCAGGTTGAAAATGGTCGAAATGGCTGTTATTTCAAATAGCGTAGCATATTTTAAACTAAACGGTTAACCGGTTAATGAGGCTCGGTGACCGGTCAAGAAAATTTTTTGTTTTCGCCATCCCTAGGGTGAACAACTGAACTAGCAAAGCTCAAGAATTTCTCAGCATAAAATAAGATAGGCAACATATTGGGATTTTTGTTTTTTAACCTAAAACTTTAACGGTGACATCAGACATTTCAGCTCCTTTATCATAGTTGCATTGTACAATGACAGGTGTAAAGGTCTACGAGAAAAATTTTATATATAGATTAAGTATAGGGTTACTGTTTGAAGTAACTTTCATGAAGTAGCATTTTCGAGTTATGTGATGTTTGATTCATAATGAAAAGAGCATTGTATGGCCAGCTTCCCAACGCATTCTACTGTTGCTGATGCACATTCCTTTTAAGAATTATAGACTTTCCTACAATACAAAATTCCCCATCAAACAGACAGACACACAAATGCATAAGAAAGCACCCACCTCCTCCAGAGGCACTGGGGTTCAACGGTGGTCTCCGAGCGCCCTACTGAGGCCAGGAAGGCAAAAGGCCAAGCCAGCAGCATCATGAATGCAGCTATGAGTAGACGGATGGGGAACAGTGTGACTGTCATGAATGCAATCTGGAAGAGATTGAGGAAGAGAGAAAGAAGGAAAAGGGTTAAAGAAACAGATCCAACAATACACGTCATCTCGGTACCGCAACAGTCTCACTTTGACTTTACCTAGTCTTAACTATGAAGCCCCAAATCACCAAATTTACCAAAAGTTGACTCTAAAAATAGATATGTCAAAAAATGTCTTGGTGCAGAGAAATAGGGGTCAACATTTAACGACCGCAAAACTATATTAAAATATCCATTTACAAACTCTTCCACAACTCGTGCAGTATAATCTAAGTCTTGTTTATCCAGCCGAAAGCTCAGTACTTTCCAAACACATGCTTTGAGACTAAAACCTTACTATTTACATCACTTCCGCATGAACAGTCTCTCGATTGCGCACTACTGGTCTAGACTTGCACGGACGAGTATTGCGCCTGCACAAGCTTCTTTAGAACAGTAGCGGATGAGTAGCAGAAGTGTTTTTTTTTGTAAGGTTTTGGCGAAAACGTGTTTGGGAAGTACTGAGCACACGGTTGAATAAACGACATGGATTGTACTGCACAACTTGAATAAAGGTTTTACAAGTTCTTAAAGCTTGTTGTTTTGCTCATACGCAATGTGTAGACCCCTATTTCTTGAATGCACCAGGGTGTTTCCCACACATAAACTAATATTATTATACTTACTGTGAAGGATGGAAGTACAATCTGGTAGTTTTGACAGCATTGATGGGACTTAATACCCCCGAAAAACCAGCAACGGGGCCAGTGTTTACAGCGAGGAGATAGGGGTGTCCGGTTATGGCCAAGGGTAGCACATGGCTAATTGACCGTTGATAGCGTACTTTAGCCGGCTCTTGTAAAGTAAAAGCTAAAGTAAACAGTTAAAACTATATACCGTTAGAAAGGTAAGACGTTACACTTTAGTTTTACACCATTAAATTAACTGAAAACATTAATAGATCATTTATATATTTGTACAGATATTTTAATGAAACATTAGCCAATAAGTGTCCAAACGTGGACACAGGGACGCTATCTCGTGAACACCTTTACACAATCACACACTAAGAAGTGCTATAAAAATATTTTGTAGTCCGAATACAATGTTGTCAGTGTGTTAACGTTGAGTCCCGACCCGACTCTGCTTTAGAAAGTTAACTAGTCGCAAGTGCATTAGGTTTGTCGAGGTCAAAATACTACATATAGCAGCTGTGAATTAAATAAACTCATAAATAATGTTATGTAATTTTTTTACTCTTACACTGAATGTTTGCTGCTTCAATCCAGTTGAGTATTGAAAAGTATTTTCCGCGACGGAAAAAGGCACGTGTTGAGGCTAAGGACCAGCCTGAACAGAGCTGAACAGTCCGACCAGTGTAATTAGTTATGTTATTAATTTGTTTACAACATTTTCAGGCTTCAACCAGTGAAAGACAGGGTCAGGGAGAGACCGAGATAGATTCTTTAGGCATTGAAGTAGGAGGAGGAGGACCACATCACTCAGTTTTTGTTACTTGATTGTTACGATAATAAGTACCCCCCCGCCACAAATTGCTTTTTAAATGTGTGGGAAACACTGCACCAAGACAAGTCTCTGTCTTTGGATTCTCCCTTCATTGTGGAGTCATGCAATAAAAGAGTAGAGAATAGAGTTTTAAATACAAATTTGAAGCAACCTCTCGTTGAGTGACTGATATAGCAATGGTCATTTTGAGGGTTAAGTATTCCTTTAACAAAGCACAATAAAAAAGCCCATCAGAAAACAATGGTGCTTTGTCTTATGAAAAGCAATTAACTATCAGCATCTGGTGTAAAGAAAAAAAAAAAAAAAATCAGTGTAACATAGTTTAATTCCCAACGTATACTGTAATGAAGCAGAGAGGCTTTTTCCCTTATGTGCCCGTCCTACACAGTACAGAGGGCAGCATCAGGCCTGCAGCATGGCCTCTGATCACAGTGGTCACCGGCAGCTCAGCAATACAGAACAGCAGCTACATTGCATGAAGAGCTGGGTGTGATAGCCAACATGTACTAGACAATTTAAATCAGACAGCCCTCTGGTCACAATATGGCCCTTATGTATACATCCTAATTGCGCTTCATAGAGCATATGTTCTTCATTCTTGAGGGCTCTGACAAAACCTTGCATTGTTTGGTTCTAATGGTGAGTGTTTGCTTTACAGCTTTTTATGACTCCCTGATAGCAGTGTTTATCTTCTGTCAATATTTGTCTTGATAGCAACCGCTACTGGTGAGCATAAAGCCTATCTGCATCTTATCCGGGTAGAGTGCTTGTCTGACAGTGGTCAATTTAACTCAATCAATTGAAAACGTGCTTGTTAAATTACTGACAATAAGCAGCAAACACATGTTTGAGACTAGTTGGAAAATAGTTAGTCTTAAAGTAGGCCTGCTCGATAATGAAAAACGTCATAATCACAATTATTTTGGTCAATATTGAAATCATGATCATTTAACACGACTCCTCGTTGACTTTGGGAAATATGTTGCAACTATCAAAGTAAACAAATTAACAGTGAAAACACCTTGAACTGTGAAATTTCCCTTCATACTTTTCCGTTTAGTTTTTATTCAGAACACCAAGACAAAATAAGAATTTACTTGCAAAAAAGGTAATGTGCTAAAATTGTAGTCACGATTAAAAAATGTATTAATTGCACAGCCCTATGTTAAATTAACACTTTTTACACATGTTTGCTCTCCCAAAAACATACTGCTGCTCTGTAAAATATCCATATAATATGATAGTATTACATTATTGACGTTGTGTTGGGTTTTGGTTAAGAGTCATAAAAAGTTCTCAGTGTAAAACCCCTAGTTTTTCTTTTTTTCCCCCCATAGTACTCCAAAATGTTTACTTTCCAAAGATCCTCTTAAGATACATGCATTAATTATATATATATATGTCTACCGAATGTAGGTCTATTTTTATACAAATATAAAACTATACAATTTTGCACAAGAAAGAACAAACCACGGTATTTATTTCCTATAATATAAAAAAGGGCTTGCCGGGAATGCTTGAGGGCAATTGTATACTGCCTTTGTTAAAAGATTTATTCAGAAACAAAGCATGAGAATGCATGAATGTCACTTAGAATTAAAATAAATGCAATGCCCCCCCAAGAGTTAGAATAAATGTAGGCATTGTACTGAAAGGAATCTTTAAATCCATGCAACAAGGCTTGTCACAGTCTAAAAAATAAACGTGAAAACAAAATAAATATTCAACTGGACCACAACTTGGGAAATGTAATGTAGCTGCCAAGTATGGCCTAAATTGTAACAATACTGTAAAAGGTACAAGATTAACTTGAGCTTCTTGGTATCAAAATCACAGGCTAGTCTAAAAGCAAAACTCTACTCTGTGTTGACAGTGTAGCCATTTGTAGGTCTTGCGAACAAAATGCAAGTTAGCAATTGCAGTTGTGAACCAGATGTTACCAGTCTGTTGTTATTATCTCTGCACTGATGAAGAAGACCCTTGTAGGTTGAAACTAGGTTTTGTGTGTGTGTGTGTGTGTGTGTGTGTGTGTTTTAAAATGTCACGATACAATATTGTTGTGATTTTAAACATATTGCAATATTCTGCAATGTATTGCAATTCATTACCTTTTTTCCAACTTCAAAATTGTTCCCAACTTCAAATTATGCCCCCAAAAGGAAACTTTGTCAACATCTGTTTTATCTATAGATAAATGTCCCCGTTTGTTCATCTCACACACAATTTTATTGCTGCAAAATGGGATTGTCAAGCAGACAAACACACAATAATAGATTGATACTTGGCGTCTGTGTATCGATACAGTACTGTCAAGGAAAATATCGCGATACTATGCTGTATCGATTTCTTCCCACAACGTTTTACCGTATGTAACTCAATCCACAATCAAACAGGGACTTGTGTTAAATAAAGCAAAAGAAAATCTAACTGATAAACAGCTTGAACTGTAACCTTTGCATCGGTAGGAGAGACGTGTAGAAACTTCCCGTTTTTAAAATGCAGAAGTTTCACACTTACACGCTTGAACAATGTCCTTGTTGGACTGTGTTTAAAAGGCAGGGTTGGGATTGTTGAAAAGCTAGCCAGACAAGACATTTGAATATGAAAATGAATAATCAATTGTGGAAAGAAAAAAAAAAAAAAAAAAAAAAGAGATAAAAAGCAGCACTACCACAGGTGTCTCTTGCGTGGGCATGAGCAGCTGCCCCCTAAACATTCAGCTCTCTGTCTGTGTAATGTCTTATTGAGCCAAACTGGTCGTCCAGAGAATTCACAGCGAGCGAGTGGGAGTGTTGATGACGTTTCTATCAATTAGCAGGCGCTGCCGGAACTAAACACAATGAGGGTGAAGAACAAGACGCGACAAAGACGGTAACAAAAATGCCAATCTGGAGAGAAGACAGGATTCGGAACCCCAAATTACAAACCGGGTATGTGATCACAGTGTAACTCGCCTCAGGTTCTACCTCCTGCACGCACCAGAGAGACCAGAGGTCTATGGTGTTTCAAATAAGTTGTACATTATATAGGACAATTACATTTAAAAATAATGTTTATGTTGCTATTAATACACCTATACAAGTAGTTAGCCTATGTCTCCCATTGTATTGGTTTGCCCTCTTATGGACATAACGCACACAAATAGATATTCAAATATATTCAAACCTCAAAGTGTTTTTTAGAAGGAATATTTGAACTTAATTTTTAAATTGAGCAAACTGCACATTAAAACTGATGCATATGTAGGACTACTCTTGTGGAGGAACACATCAGTTACCCACTTCTGATGCCAATGCATAGAAATACTTATAGATATTGTGGGAAAAGATATTGACTCGACGACCCTTTTGGCAGGATTAAAACAGATTTAGGCTAGTCTGTGTGGGGTTCCCCAATCAATCACACAAGGAAGGTAGATTAGCCTTGTCTAACCTAAACTGGGAATGAAATCAACTTTAACATTAGCAGCTTGCCCTCTGACACATTACCAACTTTTAGGCTTTAAATCTAGATTAGGAATGGAATGTTTGCAGATACACCTAAGTCGTTAACAGAAACAATGCAATATGTTCTCACAGTAGGTCCATGAGTCAGTGTATTAGCTCATCAAGGTGCAAAACTGCAAAAGCATCTTCATGTGGATTACAAAGTCGGGCTACTGAATTACAGTATAGCCTACTAAGGAGAATGTGCAAGTCTCTACAGTCGCTCCAAGATTTGGTTCAACTGACTAATGTGCCCCGTTTGTCAGACGTGTCCATCTTATTTTATGCCCTTTTTCTGGATAGCAAACCTCTAGGTCACGAAAAGAACTAAAAGTCACAGGATAAGCAAAGAAGTCCCCAGCTCCTCTCTAGTGTATGGGTCTACTGCACCGACTCATGCACTGTGAGCAACGCCGCCAATTTGGCTTGGAAGAACTGTTTTTAATTCAGGTACAGCCTATTAGCTTTCGCGCCTTTAGCTTAAGTTGGTGGTGTGTGGGTTGGGTTTGGTTTGCGTGGTTTATTATTAACTGTTCACACACATGTGGAATTGCGCACTGGGATCGTATGATGCCGCCTTTGCTTGGTTCTGTGTGAATAAACAAAGCCAGCTATACGCCAAACCTTCATTGAGGTGCTAATGCCGGATCTGTGTAAAAGGGACTACTGGACAATCCTTTGTCATCTCATGCCATTGAGTGACAGTATGCCACTTAGCACCGTCATTTTTACAATAGACAAGGGGCACATATAACAATCCCTTCGCTCTTTGAACCCATAACAGAATTCTGTGGGTTAATTGGTCTGTCAACTGGTAGACAGAACTATCACAGTTTGCTCTAGTCTTCAGGGTTTCACTTTCATGTTGCTGCCGATGCAAAAGCAGGATCAGTGCAACATGCTGAAAACACTTGTAGGAACTAGGAAAGACATTTGCATAGCTCCATGACCCACTTTTGCTTCAGCACTTAACCTGCAAAAAACAGTATTAAAAACATATTTAATATAAAGTTACAATATATGTAGGCATGCGTACAAGCTATGTTGCCAAGAACATAATTAAATGCCACTGGAGGGGAAAATGAGGAGGCTGTGTGTAATATTTAGCAATTTATTTTTGGCACAGATAGATAGATAGATAGATAGATAGATAGATATCTTGTATTTTAGAAGTGTATTGCTCTCTGTGTAACTTCCTCGATTTTATTATGTTCAGCCTCATAGGAGAAACCAGAAAACCTGTCTAATCCCTGGGCTTTGTTCCGCCTGACATTTTACCTTTTTCCCTTCAGTCTCAAAAGAGCCAGAAGGTAAGAAACACGAGTGAAACTCCCTAGGTCACTATTCTTACTTGTAACAAGATACTTGCTTATGCCTGCTATGCCAGAGTAGCGCCATTCATAAAACTGAGGCTCCACCATTGGACTGAACTCCGTTACTGAAAATACCTCACAGCTGTTCTCAATTCCACACCGTTTACTAATACTCTACAGCATATACCAATCTATATGGTAACAATTTAGGCAGGTAATACACAAGAAATGAATTTGCTGCTGGACATCAATCAAACTGCAACTTTGGAAAGCTGCTGCCAATTTCAAATTTGGAAGCTTTACAAAGAGAAGGTATACAGGTTTTGCAAAGATTTAATACATTTATTTATTTGTTTATCTTAGAGCATCAACAATGCACTTCTATTAAAAAGGAACATGCCGACTTATTGGGAATTTAGCTTATTCACCGTAACCCCCAGAGTTAGACAAGTCCATACATACCCTTCTCATCTCCGTGCGTGCTGTAAGGCTGTCTGACGGCTCCAGCGGCATCAGGCCAGCACAGAACATGCAGGTGAATGGTTCCAGTAATCCTACTGCTCCGAATAAGTGTGTCTCATGTTACGTTGTTTTTTGTACACGCTGTGACTCTATAAATCACAACGTGTAAATAGGAACATGTTGGCGTTATTTTGTCACTTTTGTCACAATTCGGAGCAGTAGGCTAGTTGGAACCAGTTACCTGCAGGATCTGTGCTGGGCTAAGCTAATGCTGGAACCGTCAGACAGCGTTACAGCACGCACGGAGATGAGAAGGGTATGTACCGACTTGTCTTACTCTGGGGGTTACGGTGAATAAGCTAAATTCCCAATAAGTCGGCGTGTTCCTTTAAAACAATTTTAGAATGCATGCTGGCATTTTTGTTTTACTTTACTCTGGTATGATTGTACTTGTCTCTCAAACGTCATCTGGATCCCTAATTTGCTGTAATTGTACAAATTTATGTCTCATTGAACCAGGACCTATGACTTAATGCACAGATTTATGCTGTTAATGTCACAAACACCTCTAAAATATAAAGAAAAAAAAAAAAGAGGTGAACTAAGGACTAAGGTCCCATGCGTACCTCCAAAGTAGCCCCAGTTTGAAAGAGCAAGATAATCTAATGCTCACAAAAATAGGCCACATGAGTGGAGGTTTCCTTCATTTGAACATAATGCAACATGTTGCAATATTTGCACGGAAATAGATAGAAAGGGTGCAAAATCAATCAGATATGCAGGCTGCATCCCAACTTTTTTTTTAGCAATGACGCTCAAACATAATACAACCTGTGTCTGGAGGCCTAAAGTAGCCTGCATGTCAACACCTTATGCAGAGAAGGATGGAAGCTAGACCTGATTATCAACATCAATGACGGAGGCTGCACATCTGCTCTATGTGCTGAAAAATTGTAAAAAAAAAGAAAAAAAAACATATCAGGCGACTATGGCAAAAACGTGTGTACTAACAGCTGGGGAAAATACATCTATGTTATATAGAGATGGGGAAATATGAACATGACTGTCAGTTTTCCATCCCATTCTCCACATCCACACGTGTTGGTTGCTGTTCGTGTGGGACGCACCGTGAGAAGCAACAAAGCATGCAGGAAATACAAGGGAAGCCACAAAACGGTATCGTCCGTGTTTACAATCAATGGCATATTTAAAAGAAAAACATGAAATCTTTGTCAAAGCTACCGCACAACATGCTCGTTTCTGATAGCTAACGTCATGGCAACAGTTAAAGAGCAACAAGCTAGGCCCATCCTGTAACAGTGCTGTGGAGATGGAGATATATCTGGCAATGCGAGACTACAGTTAACGTTCAGGCGGCCATGCTCAAATAGCTGTATTTCATTCTGGATTTTCATGTATAATGTACTCATGTGTTACGTGCCGTTGCTGCAGCTAAGTTAAACGTCTATTTATTTATTTTAAAAAGACCCTCATCCGTTTCCAGCAGCATTAAGGCAAGGCAGCAAGTCAACAAGACAGGACTGAGAAAGCAACATGTATGTGGCTACTGTTAGCTGGTTAGCTAACACTAGCTCAGGTGACTACAATCAGATAATGCTACAATTCAATCAGGAAAAACTGCCCAAGTTAAATGATGGTGACAGCCTCTCCACTGTGTCGCACTGAAGTGTTAATATTCTACAAACTACTAAACATGCTAACATATCTGAACATGAGAAAATAATTTGCCTGCAAACATAATTTTACCTTTGCCTTTTCCATAGGGGTGAATTTCAAGACGTGCACAAAAGGGTTTCTGAACGGAGGAGCTTGGTCCATCTTCTTCCCATCTCCTTCCACCGCACATTGTCGGTTACTCGGTAACCTCATTATTACAAGAAGTCACGTTGGGCGAGGTTGCAGCTATATTCTTAATATTCCAAACAGAAAAGTGATTTTGCCTGAAAGGTAGACTCCTCACGCAAAACGCAGATTTCCTTATCCGTCTTGCACGGTGGCTAATTGAGGTGGCAGTGCGGGGTTATTATCGTTATCTTCCTTTCCCGGACAGCATGAAGAGATAATGGTTAGCTCAAGGATTAGATGGGGATATTTAAAGTCGCCGATTTCTGCCTACAGTGCGCAGGTGTTGTTTCCCAACCAGTCCGCTAGCTCTGAATGCTAAACGCAGCCACGATTCTTCTTTTCTGACAGAGCGCATGCGCAGCAAATCCTGCCCAGAATGATGTGATGCTGCCTTCACAACTGTCCAAAATATCGTAATTTCAAAGTTGCAACATAGAATTGTTTGTACTTGGACAGAATATAAGCAACTCATTTACAAAACAGGCTTATGTAGCCTAATTGTAGCGCGCTGAAAACTATTTTGTTTTTCTAGTCAATTTCGTCATATCAATCAACGCTTAGTTAAAATAAATTGCTTTATGTACTTTGTTAATTCATAATTTGTTTATTACAAGGTTAAAACATTATATAGCCTAGTTAAATGCCTACAGATTGTGAAGGAGGAGTAATTTTAGTAGAAGAGTGTGGTAGCCATAGACTATACAGTCTATGGTGGTAGCCTACAAATGGACAGAGTTGTGTTTGTGTTGAACCGTGGCTGTATTTTTTATTAAAAGTTGCAAAATGAAGATGGACTTCTGTTAAGTTCATTCCGTGGGTGAAACATAAGCCAAAGAAAATAGCCCTACAATAAACACGTCTGCAAGGCGTATTCTGTGTGCGTTTTATTTTTTTATTTTTTATCAAAAAGCATTTGGATTCAAATCTCCTCGTCTCAATGGAAATGTAACCTTAAGAGTTATTGCATTGCTGGAATGTGTTTTAGTGAACAGATGTTGCTTTTATATTGTGTTTTGCCCATAGTCTGACAAAACACACACACACACACACACATACACACTATGAATACAATTTGTATTGAATACTTTTAATTTGTATATTTCTTTAATTCTCTGTTAGAATAACTAACAAACTATCTATCTATCAGATATATATCTATCAGAGATCTATCTAACTATCTATCTACCTATCAGAGATCTATCCTTCCATCCATCCATCCATCTATCAAAGATATGTCTATCTATCAGATATCTACTTTATCTATCAGAGATCTATCTATAACATAAGAAGCCTTAATTGTCATTATATTACAATGAATATAACACAGTTAAGACTACCCCTCCCAGCAGTGCTTAAAGAAAACTTAACAACATTCATTCAACATTCATCATAAAACCAATTTGAATATGGGGTGCTGAATGGCTTTAAATTGCTAATTAATCTGGTGGTTTGTGTTTTGATGGACCTGTAGCGTCTCCCTGAAGGCATGAGATCAGAGATCTATCAGAGATGTCTCTGTCAGAGATCTAGGCTTATTGATCTATCTATTATCTATAGAGCACTCTGGCTAAGGCTATAATAAGTAGGCAGTACCGCCTGCTTTGCTTAGAACAAAAGGAAGGTTATACATATTAGCCGTGTGTGTGTGTGTGTGTGTGTGTGTGTGTGTGTGTGTGTGTGTGTTAGTCTGATAAGTAACTGAGTGGGTGTAATGCTCTGAGTGCAGTCATTGGCTTTGTGAAATGACTCACAGCAGCCAGATATTACATGACATTCATAAATAGTTTATTCATAGATGATATATATTTATAAATAGTTTACATGTCATCATGGCATAAGTGTGGGGAAGTCCAAATGTTAAGCTTATGTGTATCTGAATAAATACAAATACATATATCACTGCATAATCTTTACAGAATGGGCCCTTTGGAGTGGTAAAGTTATAGCCTTTGTAAAAACCAAAGTATTCAATGAAACCCATAAACTTATAAAATAGAAATAAGTAAGTTCAAATATGAGGTCTGTGTTACTTCAACCAATTCCATGTCACAGCAAACATGTATTGTAAAAATAATAAAAATATGGATGCATTAAGCCTGTGGAAGATTAACTAATTAGTTTACTATAAATAGTGGCATTCATTTGACAATTTTGCACTCATCTCTTGCCTGATACCTTTTGGCTGATGGCTTACTTTACTATTGTCAATTGTTTCAATGTATTGGCTCTTCAAAGCTGATTATATGCTTCCCTCTAGTGGTGAAACCCTCACGGTACATTCAGAATGAAAAAAACAAACTGTAAACCCTCTAAATCATATGTACAAACACACACACATGCCCCGACACAAAACTGATACAGCTCTTGTGGACCATACAATCCACTTTGCAATACATTTTCATACACTCCACAACAATTGTAGCCCGCTAGTAATAATCTTTTTGTTTGTTCTAAGCAGAGCAGGGAATAGACTACTACCACTTTATTAGCAGCCGTAGCCATCAAAGTAGCCTATGGACACTGAAAAAAAAACAGATAAGGTTTATTAAAAAAAGATGAGAAACTGAATTTAAAATATCCAGCCAGAAAAAAAAAAAATAATGACTCATAACATACTAAGACTAAACTTCATCAAAGATTAAACTGTATGTTTTAATATATAGAGATGGCTTACATGTGACTTGCAAATAAAGTTATTGTGTTTATGGCACATGGTGCTGGGATGAGGCATGCTAGACATAAAGCTCTACTGGGGCACAGGCCCCCCAAAATAATTCTGAATGCCTGTTTTGTGTATGAAATGTGCTATACATACTGCCATTGCTTGGCCACTATTACTGCCATTTCAATTCTGCTGCTGCAATTGAAGCAACTGGGCACATTTTGCAATAATAACAATGAACCCAAAATGCAATAACAAACATATGAATTGCACTTTTTGATGCGAGGAAAATATCTCCAATAAGGAAAGCCATTTCGGACATCTTTAAAGACACCGACTGACAGAGGACCTAGTTATTGCACACAACTTTTGTATTTCAAGATTAAAGAAGTACACAATATTCAACAAATTTATATTTCACTAAATATTGAGAAATTGACTACAAATGCAGCTTTTGTAATGGTCATAATTCCCTCTATTTATTTCAAGCTCATACAAAAGCATCTCCTTATCTCCTTGATTAACTGTATGTATTTAATTATCTAGTCCAAATCTACATTTTAAAAGATTACATTTGAACACATCATGTTATAATATAACTTTTATGCCCAATCGCATCTCCATCTCCGCTAACATTAGCTGTTAATACTGCTATTTAACTAGACAAGCACGACTGTGCTGCCTTACAGCAACTAAAGTTATAGCTCGCCTCTGGTTTTTGGTCTAAATAAATCCTTAATTCACAGCATTATATGTAAAAAATATGCTGGCTTTACACAATGGTTTTACACATGAGGACACAGCAGATCAACAGCAGATCAACACTGGTGCACGTGTTCCTGTAAAAGGGTTCTAGCGAAGCCTATGGATGATTTCTATCCTCAACACAAAAGTAGTGTAGGCTCAACAATAATCAGAAAGGTATTACAGAACAATATGCAACAACAAAAGAAAAACTGTCATTCATTACAAATGTAAGTACCAGTGACAGTTTACCTTTCTTTGGGTGCAATAGGCTATAGCCTAACATTAATGTCAGCAGTAGCCTACCTCTTTTTTATCATTATCTGTTGATTCTTTAAAATGAATCTAGGGCTCAATCATAACATCCTGCTTTATTGTTACACTTTTACAAGTTTGATTCTCATTGGAATATGTGAGGATGGAAGAAGTTTTAAAAGTGTTAATGTGTGACTGCAACAGGGTGTGAGTAGGCCTATACAGGCTATTTAAAAAAGAAAAGAAGAAGAAAACTTGAAAAATATGTTCTGTCTGGACAGGATGTCAATGCAACTCATTGTGATACGATAAAATGCATTTATTTCAGAGAAAAGCTGTTTAGCCAATTTTGAACGGACCACAAAAGCCTGGCTGTCACATTTTTTTAAAAAGTTTTTTATTTGTGCACTGTCCGAGTATGTGATGAAGTGCTCATTATACAGAACAACTTCAAACCATAGCCCGACATTTTGGAAATAGATGTTTTTTGAAGACAAAGAAAAACAAAAAGCAGCACGCTGCACGTAGCTTTACAACAGTGCTTTACTAGACGCTGATTTGTGCATGTACAGCAGTTTCTAAAGTCCCCCATTCACAAACATATTGACTGGACTACATGTTCATATAGGTACTCAAGCATGTGGTATGAACAAAAACGCTGTATTTTGGAAGCTGTACTTTATTTATCACACTTGATTTCTCCTTGTCCTCTCAGCAGTCGTGTTTTTGCTCACGTTTTTTGTAATTGCGAGTATGTCAAGATCAGCCAGTCGAACGTAGCCTACACCTGTACACAAACACGCGGCATGCACATTTTGCTGGCACAGATGCACAAACACCATTCAACTTTATATTTTAATTTGGGTGTGGAACGTGTAGTCAAAGTGCCCTGTGGGCTGACCATATCAGGTCGTGACATTTGCATTTGACAGGAATCACATCAGAAAGGGTTAATACTGGGGAAGATGGAGGGATAGAAGAGAGGGGGGCAGGGGGGGTTGTGGAAAAGGTTTCCCCCATGCCTCCCTACATCCCTCTCCCTCTCTCTTTCCCTTCCTCAATCCCATAGCTGAGGTGCTTAAATTAAAAAGGAAGAAATGCAATTTAAAGACATGGGGTAAACAATCACAAAACACTTGTTTCTGCAGGAGACACAATTTCCTGGTGCCTTGTCCAATTTCTTATGGCCTGGAGGGCTGCTGCATGCGTTTTAACACCTGGTTCTACACCGCTGATTAAAATTGTAATGCCAGTGTTGATTCAATCCATATGACATTTTGGAAATACACAAGTATCAGGTCATTTTATATATACAGCATTTTTTGCTGTTGTTTTCATTTGGAAAGAGAAAGGTGCAAGGTGGTGACTCGCACTGGGAGTCACTGCTATGCCTTCCAACTGTTTGAAGGAGAAAAAAAACAGGAAGTTTCAATATCCTAAACAAGAATGAATATGTCACTATCATTGTTGTACATAGTAATTACTCAAAAGCCACATGTACGGTGTACTGCAAGAGCGAAAATGGGACAATAATCAATGTATTTACTGTATGTGGTTTTTGTCAACATTACTACAGGGATCATCATTAAAAGTGGCCTTAGATGTATTGCTTTAGAAATTCATGAAAATATTGGTGTACGTCCACTTCCCAAGGGGCATGTGAATGATGGCTCAGATCAGTGCAGACAGTCACAAGACAAGGCTGAGAGTTGAATGGGAATGCAGCCAGAATGAGTGAAAGCAAAAGGGAGGAGAGAAAATGAGAACAAGAGAGGGAATGTCCAGTTTTTTTGTACCACTATTATACCCCCTCAGGCCGAACATCTGAGGCAATGTGACAGACGGACCGTTGTTTGCTTCACACCACAGTAATGTTTTACCAGCCCCTGCGCCCATGTCAATCAATGGCCGGCATGTTCCAAAACATATTCAACACACAAAGAGAACACTTTGGCTTGAGGAAATGGATTGTGCCCAAGATTGGCAGGGGACTCTCCGGATGTGTCAATCACCAAAGGCCTTGTTTTACCGCTGTCCCAAGCTTCAACAACAAAGGCGTTTGCTTTTGTCTCATTTGTCTTTGCAGCCTATGCGATAGAAAGGATTGAATTTTCTGTTTTACAATTGGCTCCAAGAGAAAACACTTTTTTTTCCTAAGATAGAAAAGCTCAAACAAAAAGTACATAATTGTAAGTTTATACCAGAGAGGTGATATTGTGCAACAAGTAAAAGCGTAAATCACAATACTCAGCTTTGTGCAGGATGCTTTTTTTGGTGCTAATCTACACATTTCATAATATGCTGATGATGAGAGGAGGATGACGGGGCGGGGGAGGCTGGCAGTCCGATTGTTAGCGTTTGAAACCGCAATTTCACACAACGGACATTTGAAATCGGAGAGAGCCGCCGTTCTTTTCTCTGGCATTGAATCTAAGCCGCTTCTCTCTTGTATTTTTTTCCCCCTCATCTCTCTCCTCTTGTCTCTTGTCCTTTCTTCCTGTCTGGCCTCTCCAGGTGCCGCGCTATCTCGCAGCTAACACAGGAATCCATGAGCCATGTACATCCACGGCCCTTTGAAAGAGGAAGCCACTTTGCCGCTCATCTCGGAAAGCACCTTCCATCGTCCTCTGTGTTCCTCAGGGAGATGAAGGGGGCTCCTGCTAGAAGAGCGGGTTTTGTAACCAAAGCCACATGCTGGGCAGGACAGCCAGTTGTAAGACAAGAAAGATCTTTGTGCCGAACACAAGTGCTTGGCTGTCCCCTCGCATGCCTGTCTGTCAGCATTGCTTTGCCGGCTGAACACCTGTACAACTGTAATTTTACACAGGGAAAAACAAAGACATGCTACAACAGGGGTGTGTGTAAATAGGGATTATACAGGCGTGTGTTTGTGTGTGTGTTTTCTCTGTCAAGAATTCAGTAAGTGGTGTTGAGTGCCCTCTTCTGAAGGGGAATGTCTGATGGTGAAAATCATCACCATCCATCTCAAAAGAGTCAGCCTTCCAGGAGGTGAGACTGATGTACTGAACACGTGAATTTGACACTTGTGAAAAATGTTGCTGGAATAGTTTAAGAGATGGCCTTTGACCTTTGGAGTGAGCTAGGCTATCCTGGATGTGAGGTGTGAGCACTGAGCGACTGAGAATTTGGGATTTTCAACATGCTTTGATCTTCTATGTGTAAGCTTCACTTTCGCTGGTGTTCTCAAGCTTTTTGAAAGAAAGTAAAAGACAGAAAGATAGAAAAGACTGAAGTGCTGAATAAAACAGAGGAGGCACACCAAATAGAGATATAAGCCTGTTTGGGAATGAAAGGGGAGGTCATGGCTTTGGAATGTGACTGGATGATAGCGAGCAGGAAGAGGAAACAGATAAACTCCTGCATGCGCGCACACACACACACACACACACACACACACACACACACACACACACACACACACACACACAATACAGATACCCATGCTCTGTTGTGCTATCATCAAGAGGCGAGTGTTAGTTGACAGAAACCACTGATCTGCCTCAGCGCTAAAACCGTGATAAGGCACTAGGACATCAGTGACCTGTGTGTGTGTGCGTGTGTGTGTGTGTGTGTGTGTGTGTGTGTGTGTGTGTGTGTGTGTGTGTGTGTGTGTGTGTGTGTATGAGATGCTCATAAAACCCAAAGGCATTGCTTTTGAAGGGAAAACAGGGGCTACAGCTTAGTTTAACTTCCTTCCTCTTATAAATTTATTTTCTACTATAATTGAGAAGTATACAATGCTCACTAGATCCACCAGACTATCACAATACATTGGTTAAGAACCAGATCTTTCAACAAGCAAGTTTCTAAAGTATAAAACAACACTGTCAACATCACAGTGTGACAGGTGTTATGCTTCATAATTTAGTAGGAATAATCTATTATGTATATGATTTGGCTTAAATGATACTCACTAAAAGGCACACCCTTCACTTCAGAAGTTCACCTCACATCTCATCTCACATCTCATCACGTCTCCTGTTATGTGTGAGGTGCTTTCGGAGGAAGACCATTAAGGCTTAGCTTTGAAATTTGTCATTCTAAAATGGGCCATATTTAGTTTGTGTTGGCCAAATATAGAGTTTAAGCCCCAGCGTTTAATATGGGAAGGAGACTTATATTTATATTTTATGGTAGATTTCATGTGAGCAGATATATGTGCTGCAGTACACAGTAGATAATTAAATTCAGGTTTATTTTATGTGTCTACACATTTTTAATTCACAGTAAACAAAGCATTAGCATCACATATCCGAGTGGAAGTAATAGTTTGACATTTTTGGAAATTAGCTTATTAGCATTTTAGCTGAGAGTTATGAGAAGATTGATAACACTCACTCACTAAGATAAACAAGCTACAGCCGGCAGCCAATTAGCTTTGCTTAGCAGAAAGAATGGAAACAGGGGGAAACAGCTAGCCTGGCTCATTTCAGGTTGTTCTTGTGAACCATTCGTACATATACTGTAGCGACTTAAAGTAAAGCACTGTAATTCACATGCATTCCTCGTATTTATAACCCTAATTGTTAGTATCCAAATGATGGGGTGTCATGGAGCCACATGGGTCTTAGACATGTAAATAGTTAATGGACTGCACTTACATAGCATCTTTCTACCTTAGTGGGCAAAGCGGTATGCACTCTCATTCACACATACACTCACACCCTGTTGGCGGCAGAGTTGCCACGCAAGGTGCTGGACAGCGGAAAGGACACATGTGCAAGACATTTAGAAATGTGCTATGTTACTGCAATGTCCCCAAGATCCTACACACAAGTATCTTTACAATTATTATTTTCAGTTAATGACTGACTTCCCTACTCCCCTTCATTCTCTGCCGGTCTCATTCAAAAGAAGCAACCATCGAAACAGAACTTTGGCTCAATTACATGACACAGTAGAGGACCAGCACACACATTATATCACATCATAACAGATTGGGTAAATGTCAAGAGACGAGGCTAGGTCAGATTGTTGAAAAGCTGATGTCACATTTCTTGTGTCAAATGTTCTTGGTACAATGTTTTTGAGAAATGTCCTTCGGTGTCTCCACATCTGTCAACACTGCAACAAATGTCTTCTCTCCCCCCCCTCTCTTTCTCTCTCTTCGACTCTCCTTTGTTACATCCTGTTCTGTAAGGCAGATACTGTTTAGTCTAATTGAACATCTATGGTGATGACAAAGGTATCAAAGCAATGGCATTTTGATTTCACGCTCTCTTTTCCTGTTGCCGCTTTCCCTCTGCCATTTCCTCATCTTCTCCAGGGCATCTAGTTCAAATCTCTATGGCGGTGGTGACAACCCAGAGGTTAGAGATTATGATTGTAGGGTAGCCAGTTCTAATCCTCAGACTTGGGAACATTTCAGTGTAGAATGTGAATGAATAAGAAGAAGAACCCCCTCTCCCGTACCAGTAACTGGGATATTGCTGCTGAGCAAAGCAAACAAGCACCAATTAACCCAATGGAGCACCTCAGTATAATGCAATTGTCTGGAAAACACATCAGGTTTTTGTAGAAATATTAAAGGGTTGCTACATGACCGACCTTTATTACAATATTAAGCAATCAGCCACCTTTTCATTGGCCTTTGCATTTTTATTTCATATTCACTTCTGTCAGGTTTAGTTGACGTAATGCATCATCTAGAGATGACCTTTGGAGTTTTGTTTAGTGACGTCTTCATGGTTTGTATTTGCTTTGCATGCACACTTGAGGTACATATTAATACATTTCCCTATACTATATATTTTTGGACCATGTATTTTAGGATTTTATTTTTTGTAAACATAGTTTACATAGTGCATATTCAAAATATGCAACACATGCTTTCAACATACAGTACATATTTAAATATGTGTTACAAAACTATCATATACTGTTGAAAATAAACATTAAATGCTGAAGGACATCTGTACAAAGCAGGTCATGTTCGGTTCAAATAGGATTTCAATGGTATAAACAAATGTAGTCATAACTTTATATGTTGAGTCTTTGCGTCTAACTGCACCTAACTGTGATTTTGGTTCTGTTTTAAAAAAAATATGTAAAAAGTAATATCTTACATAACATATCTTTGTTTTTGGCTTAATTCGCTAGGTAATCCTTGCAACTGTTTTGAGTCAGAGAATTTTTATTATTACTGATGAATAAAAACGATGTTATGTACATTTGATATTTTTCTATATTCTAAATAGTTATTTCTTAATACATGTTTGTGTTGTCAGCGGCTACAAAGTGGAATATGTCCTACAGGATTTTGTTTGTTGCAGTACTAGATGTGAGCAAGTGGAGGAGCTCTGGTGATGTTATTTTGACCACTTGGGAAGACCACTGGGAGGACCACAGGACAAACATTGCGTCTCTGTGTGTGAGTGAACATCTACAGCTGCGTGTGTTACTTCTGCATGCATTGTTTGTGTGTGTGTGTGTGTATACCTCTGCACAAATATACTACACATGCATTTGTGTGGACATCATTTTGTTTGTGTCTCTGAATGGAGGCCAAGAGTGGTTTATGTGTTTGTTTATGCACGTCTATGTATAATATATGCATGTTCTTACATGTATATTGTGTATGTATGGTTGATAATGTGAATTATACATCAACTAAAGACAATGGTGTTGTGAAGCAATTTCTGCTATGGCTGGTAAAATGTTGCACTTTTAGTCAGAATGAAAACAATATCTATCTGATTTATGACACACTATTTGGTTGGTTTTGCCTATTTTATTTTAGAATCACATTATTAACTATCCTGAATGAAAGTGTTGTGTGATTGGCAGCACTTCATTTGAACAATTTTATCACAAGCATGCCTCTTGACATTAGAGATAGAAAAGGAAACATATACTACTAATAATAATAATATATAATATGTAGCAATGACAGCCACAAGCAGCAATTGGCATTTTCAAAGAACCTGGATTCTGTAGCACCATGTATTGACCTTGTTTGTATTTTGAGCTACAGATTTGCATATAGGCTGCTTCATTAAGAAAAAAGAAGAGAAATAAATACACAGAAACAATGATAATTTGAAATATACCATGACATTTCATGAACCTTAGGGTGCTTAATAGGCGAACAAGTATGCATAGCAAACGTGGAGGTAATTGGATATATTGAGAAACTTAAAAAAAAAAAAATCGTAATTCAAATAGTCAGGCATCAATATGAATCTAATTTGCATAACTTTGGGATGAAAAAAATATTGGTCAATAAGTAAAAGTGGTCGTTATGGTGCCACCATCTGGAAAGTTATGAAAATGTGCTTAAGAAGCCAGAAATATTTCAAAACTATCAGTAAAGAATGGCTGTTGTTGTTGTTGTTGTTGTTATTTTTGGCCTCTGTTTGAAGATATCTGAAAGATGAAGAAGATGAAGAAAAGCATTAGGAACCTAGAAATCCAAAGAGGCCAAAGACTGGAAAATTGGAGAGTACACCTCAATAGAGATTTGGTTTGTTTTTAACAAGCATACGATTCTCAGATTCTCAAAGTTGACTGTAGAAGAGAGCAGAATTCAGTAAAAAAAACTTAGAAAGTCAAAACCAGGAACAGAATTAAATCATACCATACTGCACCGACCTTTATTACAATATTAAGCAATCAGCCACCTTTTCATTGGCCTTTAAATGTGGCTTAGAAAGTCAAATCCAGGAACACAATTAAAACGTACAAATTGCACAAGTCTATAGTGTACAGAGTGTAATAGAGTAATGTACATAGTGGTGTAATTATAACCCAAATAATGTGTGCCTAAATGACAAAAAAAGATAAAGGCATCTGTCCATCACAAAAGAATTAAATGGAGGAGACAAATCTCAAAACAGACAGCAGTTTAACAAAGGCATACTGCAGAGAGTAAAGACATGAAGGTCAGTGAGCATTTGACTCTGGTGACTGGGGCCGACACGTTCCATAACTTGTAATTATGAGAAGAAAAAAAACTGATTATTCTTCAAAACCTCTAAAGTGTTTTGCAATGTAAAAATCAAAAGCACGAGAGGATTCAATGTAGTTTTGAAGAGTATTTTCCAATGTGGCGGAACAAAATGACATTCAACAGCAGACAGATTATCAAGCAGAACCATCCTTTCTCTACATTTAAAACCCAGCTGTCTTGTAGCCCTTACATGGTGTTAAACTGTCCCAGCACAATGGTTGACATTGGTCTTGGAGCAAAGAAAACAATGGCCCTACACGCTCCTATCAAACTCTTACTTAAATCCTGCCCTTTTATCCCGCTTTCATTCTGTGTCATTCTGCCTTGTATCTGGCCAGGACTTACAAGTCTCCGGCTGTGACATAAGGGATTCCATGTTGTCCACTCCTTACAGATTACACAAGGACGCAAAGACAAAAGAACAGCAACACGGCCTGTGCATTTATGTGCCTTCGTAAAGAGAGTTGCGAAAGAGAAGCAAGGGAGTCAAGAGAGGGAGAAAAGAAGAGAGCAAGGGAGAAAAAGAGAGTGGAAGAAAGAAGAGAATGACATTTTTATGGATATGGATATTTACAGATTTAAGAAAATGCTCAAAGAAAAAGGAAGAAAAAAGAGAGGAGAAAAAGGGAAGCATTTCTTTTTCTCTCCGGTTATCGCTGGTCCAGGCCGGCATCTTTATTCTACCAGGAGAAAATGCTAATCATCAATCTCAGGCTGCATGCTACGTCTCTGTTTAATAGCTGATAGGGAGTCTCCACAGGCTGCTTTGCTTCTTTGTTTAAAATGACATATAATGGGACTGAGCCTTATCAGTGTCTCAATGTATTCTCTCTCTCTCTCTCTCTCTCTCTCTCTCTCTCTCTCGGTCTCTCTCTTTCCTTCCCTCTCTCTTTCTCTGGGATAGCGGTCCAGTGTAAAGGAAAAAAAGGAATAGCAAGCCACGATTGATTTTGAGCCAGGGATAACTTAATCCATCAATTTAACATGAAATGAATATGCAAAAGAGAGGGGGGGTGGGTGGGGGGAAGGGCAACAATGACAAAAGAGGAGGACAAATAAATGAAACGGAAAAGAGAGAGAGAGAGAGAGAGAGAGAGAGAGAGAGAGAGAGAGAGAGAAAGAGAGAGAGAGAGAGAAAGAAAGAGAGAGAGAGAGAGAGAGAGAGAGAGAGAGAGAGAGAGAGAGAGAGAGAAGCATAACAGATGGGGATGGCTTGGATATTATTACTGCCTCCAAAAACCATATTCTCATCTTCAAGGAAAATCCATCTCTAGATGTTTTGGTTTTCACCATATTTCAAAAATACAAGATAAGATGTACTGGAGCCAGATCACAAACACAATTCATTGTTGCACACATCAATGAATCTAATGATGAAAATATATCACCGCTGTAACATTTAAGATGAATCAACAGACCTGTAGGGGGGAAAAAAAAAAACTCACAATGCATTGTATGTATGAAGAGCTACTTCAGTACCAGGTCCAGGTCTGCTGCTGAAGTTGTATTGACGAGATGGGATGCGTTAACTTTTTCAGTGGTTAACCAAAACCACAATCAGTCCCTAACCTTAACTAAATGTTAAAGATACCCTGCAGAGTTTCTGTGGCTCAATTCAGCATTGCTTTTTACATGTGGGTCCTTGTTTTGTCTGTTCAAAGACGCATGTAGTAGAAACGATACACATTCTTACTAACTGTTTCCCACTATTCCACTCATCTACAGGTGGTTGTAATGCACCAAGACACAGAAGAAGCAGGGATGAAGAAGACGGCTAGCAAGTAACGTACATGGAAAGTATTTTGGTGGGTAACACTGAATGCAAAAAGTAAACTTTGTTTGTTTACAAGAAAACTCTACAGGACATCTGCCATAAACCTTACAACACAAGCCTGTCTCTGTGTGGTGTGCTTTGTACGCCAGACCATTCACCTTTTTGTGTCTTTTTTCAAACTGGTACTCTGCAGAATCCTGGTTTGGGTGATTTTTGTGTCCCCTTAGGTTGTAAATGGGCATTGCTTTGGTGTTGTGAATTACATTTCCCTGTGATCTTACAGCAGTGTCTCTACTTCTTCGCCATCACTGGACTAAAGTTTTCAACACCCCAAATAGCTGTATCATTTCTGTATCTGTCCAGCAGTGTTGTAATGTACTTGGTACTTGGTACAAAGTAGACATTTCACGTCTGTACTTTATTTTGTTATTTATTTATACTTATTGATACTTAAGTACAGTAAATATCAGCTACTTTAAGACTTTTACTCAAGTTATATTCTACAAGGTGACTTTACAAAGTCATTTCCCGCTAAGATAGTTGTACTTTTACTCAAGTATTGCTTTCAAGTACTTTATGCAAGACTGCTGTTCAGCCATGGTGGCTTTTGCTACCCTTGCTCCTGTAAAAGTTTCTCTATTATACGTCAATGTATTCCAAAGAAACCACTGTGGCTGTATAATGCATCATTTCCTGTGGAGAAGAAGACCAACCTGACACGGTCGTAGAAAAACAATTGTGAAAGCTTTGTACTATCAGCTAATGACGGAGAACTCCAAAACAGACATTCATTTATATAAATAAGTTGCAGCTATAGTGAGGGAGTAGGATGGTGAAGGTTGTGGCTAACTTTACTCAGACTCAGCTGTTGTATTGCATAACAAAAACTGTTAACAATTTCTGGTTTGGTCATACCATAAGGCGCATGCCATCAACGACCTTTTCACCAAGGAAAAGATGGATTTTATGTTTCTTACAGAAACGTGGCAAAAGGATAAGGAAGCTGTACATTTAAATGAGCTCTGTCCTACAGGCTGCTCTGTGATTGGGACACCTCCAACGGCACGCCGAGGCGGCGGCCTTGCTGTTGTGTATCGTGACATATTCTTATGCAGAGTAATCCACTCTGAATCCTTCACCTCTTTTGAATCACAGATGATTAAGGTCGGTTCTGATAACATATTTTATTGTGTGCTAATTTACCGCCCTCCTGGTCCTGCAGGCATCTTTCTTACTGACTTTACTGATTTTTTAACCTCTATAATTAAGCTGGAGAAAGTCTTAATTATTGGAGACTTTAATCTTCATATTGATGATATGTCATGTATTGCAGCTACAGATCTCCTATCCATTACTGACTCTTTTAATTTTACGCAACATGTCACAGGACCTACACACTTAAAGGGGCATACCCTGGACCTTGTTTTCTCACTAGGTCTAGAGATAGTAAATGTGTGTGTGGAGGATGTACATGTGAGTGACCATAGTTGTGTTTTCTTTAACCTGAACTTACTTCGGGTCCCCTCGCCTCTGAGAATGAAGGCTCAAAGGAGAGTTATTAACCAGGATGTTGCTGGGAAGTTTTCTATGTTGTTTGAGCGATGCAGGCTAAGGGGTTGCAGTGATGCCAATGTGTATGCTGAGTTTTTTAACAGCCAATGTTTAGCAATTTTAGATGAAGTAGCTCCTATGAAATCAAACATTGTATCTCTTAAAAAGTCCTGCCCCTGGATAAATACATCCATTCAGAGCTGTAGAAGTAAACGTCGGAAAACAACTAAACTCGAAGTTCACAGGCTTTATCTTAGGGAATTAACTACCTCCCTAAATGAACTTCTGAAAAGTGCTAGAACTAAATACTTCTCTCAGCTAATATCCTCTAATAAGAAAAAACCCAAATTCTTGTTTGACACAATTAATTCAATTGTTTCACCATCTGTCTCTCCAATTGCGGTGTTCTCTTTGTTAAACAGTAATGTATTCCTTGACTTCTTTGTTGAGAAGATTAAAGATATCAGATCTAGTATTTTACCTCCTTAAAAAAAAAACGATGACCAAAACTTTAAAAAAACATTTTACACAGAAAAGCAAATTTGCACGGTCGACGTGAAGACAACACAAGGGTTAAGAGAATTATAATACAACACACACTGAAAGGGAGAGACAGACAGTGATACGTCTGGTAGTAAACTGAGAAGTTACAGCACTGGTTATACAATCTTAACTGAAGAAAGCTGTCTGATTATCCCATATAATCCTGCTAAGAAACCGCTGTGCTATATTGATGATGCTTTGATGTGTCTCCATACTGTATGAGAGTAAAAGGGACAGAGATACTGTAGATCCACATTACCCTCCATGAAGGTGTCAATCAATTTGTGAGAAAAATATATCTGTAGTCAAAAGGTGTTATTTGTTTTTAAATTCATATTTAATTAAACCTGTTTTGCAGACACTAGTGTTATCACACTTAGGTTACTGCTCTGTGGTTTGGTCAGGAACTACAAAGAAGAATTTAGGGAAACTACAGAGGGTCCAGAATAGAGCTGCACGTTTAGCCCTTTGTTGTACGACAAGAGCTAATGTTAACAAAATGCACAGCAAACTATACTGGTTACCGGTTGATGAGAGGTTAAAAGCGTCACTCCTTGGCTTTATAAATAAAAATAATTTATGGAAAACTCCAGATTGTCTGTATAGGCAACTTACTCTGAGTTCTAATGTACATACACATCACACGAGGCATGCCGTAATTGGTAAATATATTATTCCAAAATCTAGAACAAACTCAAAACAACATACAGTGTACAGTGTTGTATATATATATATATATATATATATATATATATATATATATATATATATATATGGTTGAATGAAACTCTCTTCCAGGTCATATTGCTAAAATTCAAAATATTATGAGTTTTAAAAAACAAATAAAATAATTTTTTATGTTAACTTATATTGGTAGATAGAGTATATTGTATGTGTATGTAGAGGTATATGTGTGTGTGCATGTATATGTCCATATGTGAGTATGTATATATGTATATTTGTATTTTATGAGAATTAGCTGTCTCGGTGTAGGATTGTTTGTAGGATGTTATGTGTTGTGTGTGGACCCCAGGAAGAGTAGCGGATGCATTTGTTGCATCAGCTAATGGGGATCCTAATAAAGATAAAGATAAAGACAAAGATAAAGAACAGTCCGTGTGTTTAAACAAATCATTCCACATAACTAATACAATCTGCATGACCCACATAGCGTAAGATGTCAATTATTCATAATCTATAAAGCCATAAACATGTATGACTGGTTAGTAGGTTCGCTGGTGATCCTCACCATCATAAAATCCCACATTGTTTTGCATTTTTCAGGCATTACTGTGGTACTGCTAATAGGTCATGTGTCTAATGAAGCACAAACAGTTACTAGTCCTGTTTTGATGCTCCGTTGACACACTATAGTGAATATGATCATTTGATTATCTCATTGATCTTTCGGGGACTGCCAGGCTGGTCTTAAATGTCCTGAAAATGTCAATGAACATACGAGTTAGGTGTTGTTGCCTTTGTGTTTTTATTGAATTAACTGTATCTGTGTTTGTTTCCAGTGTCCTGAGAGCGACCTCATTCTTGTGAGTCCTCACTTAAGGCCATTTTTCTTTATTGACTTTCTTTTCATTCTAGTTCCTGGCGGAAATAGGCTGTATTTAATTTCCCAATCTACGGTTTAAAATAACTTATTAATAATATAGCAGAATACATTTGCTTTTTTTTAATTTCAGAAATACATTTTAGTACTTGGGTTTTAAAAAGTTTGCAAACTCGAGCGTTGATCCTGCCTAAGTAATGACTTTAAATCAAATAATGTTGCTTGATATTTCCATTTCCTCACCGTCGTGCTTTTACAGGTTGTCTCTGTTTATGGTGGTTTCGGGTCAGCTGCTTGTCTGTCACATGATCAGGAAGGAAGAAAAACATTAACATTGAACATGGGCTGGAGCAGATGAAAGCTCTTGGCCTGACTGTCAGTGCTCTGAGGTGATGAGAGATGTCATTACTTATTCATGAGTCCTAAATGCAGAGCAGTGGAGATGGGCATGGCTGAGCCTGAATCATAGGGGGTGGGTTACGTGTGTGTGTGTGTGTGTGTGTGCGCGTGTGATTGAATTAAACTCAGTACGCCAGCTGTGGCGTTGATGTTATCTACAGGGCCATCTAAGATAAACAAAGAGCATATGCAATCTTTATTTCTAAAACATGTTCTTTGGTCATGCACATACACTCCAAAGTTTTTGACAGAGAGCGACGAAGGAGTTTGGAGTGTGTGTTGTCTCTTGGGTTCTTTAAGGATAAATTGAACTTCATTAGAGCTCTGGATACAGTATTAGTTAACATTTGTGGAAATACATTTGATTTTACAACTCATGACCAACAAATTGTATACACTCTACAATACTGTTGACAATTTTTCAAAACATAGCAAAATATTTTAGATTGATGGGATGGTGCCGGCCTGGAACTGGTACTGGAATCTGACAATGCTTTTGTTAGTATTAATGAACAAAATAATGTGTAATTCGATAAGAAAGTACCTACATCCATCTTCAAAAAAAAGAAATTAAGCATTTCAAATGTCACCAATAACCTTACAAGATATTGGACTATTCTCTAAAACCACCAACTGCGTTCAATGACAACACTTTAAACATTCTTTCCTTTTACTATATCAGTGCATGACAACTAGGGTACGGTTAAGGTTACACATACTAAACAGTTATGGTATGGTTAGTGTTAGGCCACTAAAACAGTTGGTTAAAGTTAGAGTAGGGAAAGATTGTGGTTGAGGCTAAAAGAAAGGAGGAGACCCAAACTCAGGTGCCCTGTATACAAGTTGGACCCATTACAAACCGGTCTACTACCCCTATTTTTATATTCTTACTCTCCGCCTCTCTACAGGGCACAGTCAGACTATTTCCCTCCTTGGCACTGAATGTAAATAAGAATTTAACAAATTACATTTTTTGTGCTTCCTATTATTTCATTAAAATTTGCAAACTATTTTTTCTAGCTTAATTAATCCGCCATATATGTAGCCGATTATTATTAATTTTATGTATTCAATGTTATACACGTTCTGATGAAAATGTTGAGAAAGGGTTGCAAGAGTGCAGAACCATTGGTATGATTCTTTCAGTAAACCTAAAAATAAGTTTCTTAAAAAATCTTTAGTCATGAAGTCCCATTATAAAGTGACAAAAAATGGAGCCACTGTAAATGGCAAGTACAAGAACACAAGAAAAGTACACCACAGTAGTAAAAACAATCAAAGTTGTTACTGATTTCAAAAATATGCAAGTAGTTTATACAAGAATGCAGTTGAATAAAAAATACCATATAATTAGTTGCTGTACTTCCATTCTTGAGAATTATGAATAGCACTTATTTTGCTATGAAATAGAAGAAACACTTTGCTGCTTCTAAATCCTACATAAAAAAAAGTGTAATGACTTGGATTAGACTGAATGTAGTTTGTCATTCTCTTTGCCCATTGAACACGAGGAGACACCTGTTCCTCCTTCCTCCTCACACTTTGTTTGAACTCTCCACTCCTCCTCCCTCCTCTGCTGAGTTGAGTTACAGTGGAATGCTTTGGATAGGATATTTTGAGTGAGCAGCATCCTTTATAATCCATATCCAGTTATCCACACGATTCCCTGCTGAATGCAGCTCTTGTGTGATCAGAGACCTGTCCACAGCTGAGGGTGCTACTGTTTCAAAGCAGCTGGAAACGACCTGTCATCAGGGGTGGGGGATGATGATGATAATGGATGGGTATTATGGGTTGTATCCAAGAGCTTCAGAACACCATACACACTTAACACTCATGCACACACATGTTGTGTGTTAAAAAAAATACCTGAAAAACAGGGTTTGAAAACTGAAGCCAGACAGCTGAACTGGTACGATGTTACTCGTTAACGCCACAGCAAAAGATTTGCCAAAATAAACTCAACATAATACCCTGAATAATCCCTTTGACTGTTACTATTGCGACCATACCCAGCCCTCACAGGTCCAGTGAGCAGTTTGCCCGATTTGAGCAGCTGGCCGTGGATAAAAGATGTAAACTTAGTGCCAGTCTTGTATAGACCGATGATAGCAGGTAAAAACAGTGTTGCCTCATGTTCCCAACCTGATTTACAAACTCTGTGCTCTGTTTTCTATCTACCAGACTCCCAAGCAAACAGGCCATAGATGTTACACTAAAGGAAATCAATTTGATATCACATAACTATTTCTATTTGATGGAGGTGGGTGTAAAATATGTTTCTTGGGACAACCCCGCCATGCTGTTATTGACTATTCATTTTTGCCTGCTTGTCATTGATGTACTGTACATATGTTGGCAAAGGAATAAGTAATGCATATGTAACTTATAGCATATATACTCCTTTTTAAATATACATTGGCCAAGAAGTAAAAAGCTGCCCCAGTGATTTTTCCACAGTCCTTATCTGCATTTGCAGGTTGCCCAGATCCATCAATGTTTATGAAGCCGAGGCCAGTGTAATTCTAGCACATTTATCCAGTTGGAACACACACGTGCGTGTAGACATGCACATAGAAACATGCAGTCACAAGCACACACACAGGGAATTTTCCATTATGCCATGAATATCTCTGGCATGGCCAATATGTTTCCCTCACCCCCCTTTATTAATATCCAAGCCAGACAAATATCTTGAATTATTTTCTCAGAAGAAATTCCCAAATATTTTATAGTAGATAAGGCGAAGATATGGCTGAGGGAGGCTTCTGGCTGGGCATCACTGGAAGATAACTAGGTTTTATTAATGACCTGACAGCGGAACAGGCTAAAGTAATTAGGCTCTTCCCTCTCTCCTGCCCTCCTTCCCTCTCACAGCCGCGATAGATGGGCGAGCAAATTTGGGTGATAGTTTGATAACCAAAGGGACACCAGCGTACTGCGGACAACAAAACGAAAAAAAGAGCAGAATGAATGAGTGCAGTAAAAAAAAAGAGGGATGCCATTGATGTTATCGAAGTTCATTCGATTTGCTGCGGAGAAAGCAAGGCGCCTATCGGTTACATTCACCTGTGAATGGTTAATTGTCCAGCACATGCATATGGGCGAGTCATTAATAACATTTGACTAATGGTTTAATTCTCTCTCTCTCTCTCTCTCTCTCTCTCTATCCCTCTTCCTTATTTGCCCACTCTACAATAGATGAAACAACATCACTGATGTTTTCATATTATATGCAGTAGCCCATATGGCCACAGCAAATAATGCTCACACTCACAGCAACCTAAAGGAAACTTTTAACATTAAACTTTACTCAAAGCCATGTCCTCTAACATCTTTCATTGTTATGTATATTTGTATGAAGAAAAAAGTAAAGAAAAGTGTTGTACTGGATTTTGTTATCCATTGTGATGATTAACAAAACAAATAATGCAAGCTAATGTATCTGAGTCACTATCTAGCTCTGCATACCCCAGACTCTCTCTCTACATCAGGAGCGACCAACATTATGCAAGAATTGATATATTTGCAATTTGGCACCTCTTCAGAGTGGTTATAGGGTTAGTTAGGGTTTGGGTTAGTGTTAGTGTTACTGTCCTAATAGACAGCTGTACATGTGCATTTGTTGACAATCTGAAAGTTTTGGAACCGGCAAATACAGAAGCTAAACCTAACTGACTTGGCTTATGAGCAAAAACTAGCGAGTCGACAACTTTGCTAACACAGCCAAACATCAAGCAAATGCAACAACAACAGACAAAGCAAGCCAGAATATGAATTATTAATATTATTATTATTACTTACTAGGTTAAATTTGATGATTTTACGGTTTGTCAGATGACAACTGAGACAATAATTTGCTGCTGAACCCTGTGGGCCCTCTGCCTCACTCCCCGCCGCTGGGAGACTGCTTTGCCAGGGGGAGAGCGGGCAGCAGCTACGGGGACGGACCTTCACTTGGCAGCTGTGGCGGCTAAAATTCGCCCAGTGCATACCTCAGCACCGGGGGGCTGATGCCGGTACGCCCAGATCAGCACCGCTGATTCGAGATTCGGGCTTGTGTTCTTATAGCTAGCTGGTGGTGTAAAGTGTTGCGCACTTCTCCCAGGAAATCATACCCACTCAACAAATTAAATAGTGCAAGAAATAGTGCAATAGTGCATGCCCTGCGTTCAGGGCATGGAGTGATACGCTAGCCGAGACGGATCTACAGAAATACAAAAGCTACAACACGAATGCAAAAGCCACGACACAAATACAAAAGCAACAACACAAATACAAAAGCAACAACACAAATGCAAAAGCTACAACACAAATGCAAAAGCAACAACACAAATGCAAAAGCTACAACACAAATGCAAAAGCAACAACACAAATGCAAAAGCAACAACACAAATGCAACAACCGTCTACGCAGCGGTGTCAGCTGAGAAAATAAAGAGCATTTCATGTCACAGCTGACAACGCTGCGTAGACGGTCACTTCCGTTGTCGTTCATTTCCGTTGTTGCATTTGCATTTGTGTTGTACCTTTTGCATTTGTGTTGTGACTTTTGCATTTGTGTTGTGGCTTTTGTATTTGTGTTGAACTGTCTCGGGCCACCGTAGAGTAGGAATGAAAGAAGCACCATTCTATCTATTACAAGTCAGTGTAGCATAAAAATTATTTTGAAGCTGTAAGATAAAAAAGTTGCTTAATATTGCTTCAAAGGAGATTTAGATTCTAGCTCAATTTGATCATGCTCATTTTTTATTTATTTCAATAGGTATCAGATTTTTGGGTCTGATTCACCTTTATGCATTGTTAAGTAATTCTGAATAAGATGCCAGCACGGTACAGGACAGTGAACACCAAAATACAGGCTATATTATCAGGAAATATTATCACTCATACTAGTGTGCATTTGTGAGCACTGTGATGAGAAAGGAGCAAGAGACTTACTACCACTTCATTTGCTTCTCGGAAATTTCAATTTCAACCATGAGAAAAGGCCGGAACTTTATGTCAAACAAAAGTCATTTAAGATAACAAATAAACCTCTCCCTTGCCATAGTCTATGAAACACAATTCTTGCTAGTGTAAAATAATAAATATCCACTCGTAACAATGTGAAATTGTAGTAATCCTTCTTAGCTGTTCAGGATGACAGCCACCTATGACAAAATGACTGGGAACAGAAAATCATAAAACATAGTATTAAGTAGTATACAACGTGATACATTGCACTGCTGCAGTTGCAGAATACATTTTCAGCTGAGCAAATAAAATAGCATATGATAAAAATCACTAGACAAAGAATATGTCTCATAATTATCTCCTCAAGACACACCACCCATGTGGGATAGCTATACATTTTAAAGCCCCATTTGTCTTTTCATCCATTAGTAGAAACATCTGCAGTATCTGTCTATCTCTCACAGCAGCTGTAGGGTGGGGAGGAAGAGTTTGAGATACATTAAGACAGCCAGTTGGTCTGTTAAGTGTTTAAATGTGATGCTATCCATCCCCTGGGTGCTCAACCAGACCCCTGTGTGCGTGTGTGTGTGTGTGTGTGTGTGTGTGTGTGTGTGTGTGTGTGTGTGTGTGTGTCTGTGAGATGTGCAAAACTGTGTGTCTATGCTAAAAATTTGTGTGATCTGATAATGACCCCGGCAATGTTTCTGAATATGTATATGTGCATGTGCATGGTGCGCATGGGCGTGTGTGCGTTTGTGTGTGTGTGTGTGTCAGACAAGGCAATCAGGCAGACAGACAGAGAGCAACAGTGAGTCACTCCAGATAGATCCAATGTCCACTTATCACAAAGGAGAGGATAAGGAGATAATCTGTAAATCAAAGGTTGCCAGTGTTATCTCAACTGGTACTTCCCTGAGCCGTATGGACAGGCTTGTCTCTACTCCTACTGTCTCTTGCCTTCTCCCTCTCTATCTCTCCCTCGCTGCCCAATTTTATCTTTTTCTTTTCTTCTTTCTTTCTTGCCAATGTCTTTCTGTCTCCTTGTCTCTTTACGTGTTCCTCTCACTTTATCATTTTTTTGTCTATCTTTTTCTCCCTTCATTTCTGAAACTATTTAACATTATTCTTATCCAGAAAGCTGAAGTCTTTGATATGGGCTGCAGTTCAGATGTCTCTGTTCCTCCCTGAAGGAGCTTTGTAAATGCATCAAGTTCAAGCTTGTTCCACCTTGGGGTCGGTGGAAAGTTGGGATTTGGACTCACTGTACGACTTTGTCGTATATATGAATGGTGGTGGTTGAGGGGTAACATATTTCTTTTAAAAGTTGAAATAAATTATATCAACAAGTTGGCTGATGAAAGCACTAAGAAAGTAGACTAATTGCATCTTGATATCTTAAACAACCCATACATAGCAAATCTCTGTACAATAGGAACACTGACAACAAGATGATTCTGATGAACACAACTCATTTTATGACGAAGTCGTCGCATTGCGTGTTAAGTGTGTATATCTGTGTGTGTGTGATGGGGTTTTGCCCACAGGACTGCGTTTGACAACATTACCAAAGAACGCCCCCAGTTTCGTTTGGAGTATACTAACAGCCTGGGACAGTTGTTTTTATCTATTTACTGTGTGTGTGAGGAAAAAGGAGAGGGAGTTGGTGGTAAGTCAGACATCAATATGACACAGTATGCATGTACTTATTTGCGCTATTTATGTCTTTGTAATTATGTCACTGTGTAATGGTGTGTGTAGATGCATTATGGCCATATAATCAAGTCAATATAACATTTTCTTTGAGTGTGTGTGTGTGTGTGTGCATGTGATGTGTAAAATCCAATAAGGCATAATAGCCTCAGTTTGCAGCCTCAGGTTTGTAACAAGACAGAAGAGATGTACTTCACCCAGTACAATGATGGACCCTTGATTTAAGATGTAGTACAGCAGTTTAGCTCTGGTGTACATGTTAGACAGACAAGATGTTCTACAGCCTTTACAATGACAGATCTGCGGTCGGAGATGCTTGTGTGTGTGTGCACGTGTGATCCTGAGTGTGATGGATCAGCACTGGGTTGACATGATGTCCAACAGGAGTGTAGTACAAGCTCCAAAAAACCATGTTGCTTCTGGTCAACATGCTCTGTGCATTTGCTCAGCTAACTAGGTTTCCTCTTGTGGTAAGCAACAAGCACTTTTCACCCCCAGGCAGCTTTCTTTCCTCTCTGGCATCCTTCCTTCCGTGAGTACTTCATTTGACCCTTTCTTTTTAATTTCTTGTTTTACTCTAGTGTTTAATGTTTAACTTTTGTCTCGCTTTTTGACAAATACAGTTTGTCATGCATAAAGTAATATGAGGCGTGCAAAAAATAACATGGGACATCTTAAAATATCACACAGTTTAAGACATATTGAACATTTTTGCATTCCTATTGTATTATTGAAATGTTTTAAATTGTATGGCTTGTTCTATCTATTCCATGTACATACATTACATTTACTAAAGGCAAAACCTTGAGCATCTAAATTATGACAGCAAAATTGTCACATTTATTTCAATTTTATTACATTGTTATTGGAATGCACCTTTTCATATGTACCTCTTGTCTGTATCATTTATAGTTAGATGCAATAACCATGTTTTAGCATATAGGCCTACATTTTGTTTTAAAGGAGTTCCTGTTTGTCTGTTTGTGATTTTTAAGTGATTGGGGGTGTATTTTAGGGGTAATTAGGGCAGAAAAGTTGCTGGATCAAA
This sequence comes from Perca flavescens, assembly GCF_004354835.1. NCBI lineage: Eukaryota > Metazoa > Chordata > Actinopteri > Perciformes > Percidae > Perca > Perca flavescens. Next base: position 25,325,076 of record NC_041336.1, read on the forward strand.
TGTGTATTTCCCTGTACTGACCTTCTACAGTTGCCTGGCATCGCAACTCAAATCCCCACGGAAAAGCTCAGTCTCTCTTCTTCCTCAATTTACTTTGTCTACAAGGGCTGGAGAGTCCCCGCAGAGCATCACTACAATGCAACACACGCACTTAGACAGACGCACACAAAAGGCCATTATAAAATGCCAATTTATATTTCATATGTTCCTGTTTGAATCAGTTTGGGCCACACAGTTACAAATGGAGGCGACATGGTTAAAGTATTTATGCTATGCAACCCAACAGTCTATCTATTAGTAATACAGGGGAGTGAAGGGAAACATATTCTTTGTCTTATATCCCATTTGTTGTCAGGATGGATTCACTCATTCAGCAAGATGCCATACGGGGATAACAAGGGGGTTCATGAGGGGCTGAGAGGAGTGTGTATGTATGTGTGTGTGTGTATGTGTGTGTGTGTGCGTGCGTGTGTGTGTTAACTGGCTGTTTACTATGAGAATTTTACTTATCTGTGTCAGTGTTGGTTGGGAGTAGGCAGGGCTGAGGTAACATGTATGCAATTGTTATGTTGTTATGTTTACTGTAAATGTATGTTCTTTGTATTGTCTATTGTTTATGTCTACCTGTCCAGTATGTAGACATGGAAAGTGAAGGAGACATTAACTAAATAGTGTACACCAAATCATCTATTATTTATACATGCTTATATATGTTCATGATTATTTATATATGGCTTGATATTCATTGTTCCTGTACAAAAATTGTTAACACATAAATAAAATGTGTGAAAAGCATTTATATCATGGCACACAGGTGAAACACTTGGAACCTGTGGCACACACTGCATAGAACTGCATCGTACAATTTGGAAACTTACAGTGCATAAAGCTGCCAAAAGTACATGAATTTCTAACGATGCTATTTTACTATTGCTTCATTTACTCGGGGGAGTTCATCAGTCGCAAATTATTTCATTATTAAACGTTAAATCCCTACAAATTCTATTGTTATACCCAGTTGTGAAAGAACACATTTAAACTGTAGTCCATGGCTCAAATCATGACCATATTACCATTCAGTCAACTGTAGTAACAAACCAATTACTTTTACTACGCAATAAGAATGTCTGCTCTTCTTGCAAATATACTGATTCACACTTGTACTGTAGGTATACCGGTAACATTGAATCTATTTGTTGAATCACTTTAGGAAACAAACAAACTAATGTTGCCACAGTGGTAGTAGTCAGGCTAACATCATGTAAACAAGGAGAACTGGATGCTGCATTAGGCTAAATGACAGTTAAATCTAAGGCATGCAGAGCTGGTAGCGATATGCCAAGTAGCAGACAGCAAAACAAAAAGAAAGATGTTTACAATAGTGTGACAATGAGCCATGCCAGGGAGAAAGGTAAGAATTAATAGTTACAAAATGAAATCTTGCTTGGGATGCATGTTTACCTCTGGTTAAATGCATATTAGATGACTGGGTGGAACTTCAAAATAAAAGCAAATATTTCAAAGCCAGGCTGAGGTGCACAGGGGCATATTGCAATCACAACATGCTGGAACATAAGTTAAAAGTCTTTCAGAATTTATATAACATGGAAGCAACATTATTTTGCATGTAAGTGAAGAGGCAAATTTGCATGAGATATGCATTACTTATGAGGGCACAACACAAGTTTTTTAGTACTGCAGGCACCAATCAAAATGAATTACTTCTATTGTTAATTTTTTATTGTCTCAACACGCGACTGAGAAAATGCATTAGTCACTTAGCATCCATTTAATTTTTCATGGCAAGCTGCTTGGGAGAAAAAAAATAGTCACCAAAGAGAAAACAACAAAATGAAACTACACACAGTTGTCACACAGAGAAAGACCTTTGATGCCTTGTTAACATATTGGCATATAGGTGAAGGAATTCAGCATTTAATTTGAGTTTTAAACCCAGCTGAGAATACTTATATTCATTTTTTACTGAACTGAGTTAAACAATGGATAACAACTTTGAGGAGACTGAACTGAAGATTTCAGAATTGAGGATTACTGTATTATTTTATTCTACTGAGTACAGCGGACTGCTTGTCGAAAATAGACGGATGGAAATGTTGCCAAATATATGCCTCATACCAGTACAATTTGTGTCCATCATTCATCAGTTATAAGAAGGATATGGGCCTCACAGAATATGGTTTAAATCCCTTTTTTTCTTTTAGATCTCTCAATCTTTTCCATGACATTACCAAGCTAACTGTGTGTGACAGGCGCCATGCATATTAAAGACGTTCGTTTTAGTGTCAAGTCATGATGATGATTTGTCTGAAAATATGCTCAATTAGCTATTAATCCTTTACCTCTGTGCAATTAGCATTCTTTATGGAGGAGGGGGGATTTGGGTGCCTGGTTATAACAGTTTGGGTCCAGAGGTACCGGAGGTCTTCAATCTGATCAATAATAAAGGCCTTAATGAGGCACAACCTGCCCCCAACTGGGAAGATTTCATCCAAAATTCATTAATTTCCTGTTTTATTAATCTGGAACCACAAGCTGAGATGTTCAAAGCTGCAGGAAAGCCAGAACCTGTGGTGCAGGGAAAGAGGGCAAATAAGTGTGAACGGGAAAGAGACTGGAATTATGTATGCATGTTTGCCAACACTTCATCAGGAGCCCCTACCATCCCTATCTTTAAAGTTATCAGGAAAGTTACTAAACTCTAAAGAAGTTTAACCACACATAAAGCTGCCTTTAATCTGTCAATTCAATGCAATGCAATGTGCAGACTGGAAAGGTTAAACTATTGTAACATATTTACTTATTATTCAGATATCCACACTCACTGTGTGTGTAGAAGCTAAAGAGGGTCATCCTGCATATTCAAACTTGAGATGTAATAGAGATAAATAGTGTTGGTTGAGGCCTACCCAGGTGTCCACCAATTAGCTGACGAACCCTCCCAAACTGCCAGCTCAGCCAGGAAAGCATGAGAAACCAACAGCAGCCATTCAATTATGTATGCATCATTCAAACTCAATATTTGGAGCTGAGTCTTAAATGGTGTGTATGTGTGTGTGTGTGTGTGTGTGTGTGTGTGTGTGTGTGTGTGTGTGTGTGTGTGTGTGTGAGAGAGAGAGAGACAGAGAGTATGAAGGATCTATCATAGTGTACTGTATAGCACTCTTTGCTTTCATTGATTTTAACTTTCAAGATCCAGGTTCCTTTGAATTGAATGGCCCATAATTCATATAGATTCATATTTTTAAGTTGTGCATTCACATGAGTGGGAATCAACCCACCCACACACATACATACAGTACTCACATGCACAGTTTTGATGTATATTTCCATACATTTATCTGGTGTGAGATGCCGCTAAATTCACGGGGTGTAATGCTTTTAAACTGACTGGGTTTTTGCATCCACACCGCATATTTAAAGAACGTATGGTGAAGACGGGGGAGGTAGAAGGGAGTGAAGAGGCAATGGGAATGATATGGGGGGAAAATGGAGATGGAATGATGGAGAGAGAAAGCAATGGACACTGTACAGTATGTTGGGACATACTGACTGCAATTGATTGATTTTGATCCCAAATTCCGCTGTTATAAAATCATCATCATCCTTGTCTAATTATATGTGCCTGTGTCCATAATGATGGGATGGAATGATGGTTGGCAAGAAAGCGATTTGTGGTTTCTCAATCAATCCATTCGGGCTAATGTTGAAGAAAGATGACGTAGATAAATGAACGATGACATACAGGTTTTGAACAACCTTTTTATGTGTGAACATGCAATGGGGAAGATCAGGTCCATGACAGTTACACACTTCCTATATGTGCAAATAAGTAAATAGCAACAACGTTCAGACATATTTGTTTAGTAATGACTACACAACAGGAGGACCAATTAGGTTTCAGCTCCTATGAAAACAAGTTTATTTTTACAAATCTGAACAGTCACGTCTTTGCAAATGTCTGTTTGTATACTTTTACCAAGGTGTCCGGTATTTTAAACCCATGCATTTGTATCTAAAGGTTAGGCCGTCTGTGCCCTTTGAACAGATCTTTTTTAACTACACCCTTCTCCATGCTTCTGGACCTCCCATGGCTGCTCTTGCTTCCATTTGCATTCATTTTCATGATTGCTCCATGCCTGTCTCTCTCTCCGCGCCTCGCCTTCCTATTACCTGCCTGTCCACTCAGCTTTGCATCAGTCTTCAGACAGATTTCACCATATTCTCCTCCTTTTCAAAACCACAGGCATGGTTGAGGGGAGCTGTAGTCGAAACCGTTCAAGTGTGCTCGTTCACTTTTTTTAGGGGCTTGTCATTTCACAATTCTACCTTTCCCAACGCTGCTGTCGGATAGAAGGGGATTAATAGGCATCACCCCAGTGCTCTTCAGACCTGATTTTTTTCCTTTGCCTTTGAAAATATTAATATAAATTTATCTTTTGCTGAATTTATGTATTTTCAAACATCTTTCCTGGCCAAGAGAATATCAATCATATATAACAATCAAGGCAATGAAAAGTGTTTTCTAAGATCTACGCAGGTGAGATTTACACAAATGTCTTTGCTTTACATCTACACCAACTTCTTCTCAAACCAACTGACATTGAAGAAAGCAATGATTCTTTGAGTACAGCTTAATTTTAGATACATTTTTCAATGAAGTAACTATGCCAATTAGCCTACAGGCTCAGACATTAGCCTACAAACTATTTTAATCTTCAGCTATACCCCAGAGACTGTATTGTGTAGTACATTGTATTAGAATAGTAAGGATCCATACTACACTCGATAAACCTCAGAAACACCAATCAATCAAATTAATCCAATAAGTGTTTGTAGTTTCCAACAGTTCTTCGACCATACAGCATCATTTAGTTAGTTGCCTTTGTATTAGTAAAAAAAGGGGGAAAATAAACAGATAGACTGAGAACTAAATGTCTCTCCTGTAGAATGCATCTCTTCTTGTCATACTCGATATATGAGTCCAACGGGCGACAGTTTCCTCACTCGCAAAAATACGCCTCACTGGACAGTGTTGTGCCTGAACACGTTCAATGAACGATAGTTCATGAACTCGTTCATATTTTGGGTGAACCTGAACTGAACGTACTGTATTACTGCCTGATGAACTCGTTCAATCTGGTGTCTGTGAACGGCACGCTCTCTCGGTTTAACTTTGTTCAATAGTGTGCCAGATTTCTATAGAGCCTTCCAGGCGAAAACTCGGCTAAAACACACCGTAAACAGGCCTTAATATGTAGCGGAAAAAACGCCCAATCTGGCAACACCAGCCACCAGTGTCACACCGCCGCACGCGTCATCAAAACAAAAAGCAGCATGGAGGCTTCTTATATACTGTCTATGCATGTAGGCAAACAAGTTTTATGACAAGATTGGTGAGGATGGGAAAAATCGTACATTTCTTTGCCCGCCGGCTTTCAAAAAGAAAATCCGCACTTCAGTGACATCCACAGCAAACCTGAAACGGCACGTTGAACTGAAGCACCACATGGAAAAGAAGAACTATGAACTAGCTCATTTTTGGAACTGTGACCTTAGTTCAAAATTTTGAAGTATGAACTGAACTAGTTCATTTTAAAATTTGTGAACTAAACTTTGAACTAGTTCGTGTAGAAAGTGAACTTTGCCAACACTGTCACTGGAGTTTTAAAAACTAGTCAAGGCACATGCACACATGCCTCTTTGATTTTGTGATGTACACCATCATGCCACACTCATGTCAGGGAACTTATCAAGGCCAGGCCGTATTGTGAAGTGCCTTTGGTATAAAAAATACAACCGTCATTATAATATTCATGAGCATTCACATCCATCCCCTCCCCCTTTTCTGTTCTTCTCTTCTGTCCTTTCCTTATTCCCTTTCCTCCTTTACTCCTCCAATCTCCCTCTCTTCTCTCCTGAATGCGAGAGGTGACAGACAGATACTTTCTTGTCTCTTAAATCTTGTCTCTCTCTTAAATACAGAAAAGGTCAATTCCTTCAGTGTGTACAGACCTCATTTCAACCACCAGGGTTATATCCCTGCCCCCGTCTTTTAAAGACAATGTTTCAATTTTTAAAACCTACCTGTCCTAACCTATTTAACTCCAGCTGATCATTCTACAAAAGCACATGGCACAATAAAAAATACATTGTAGCCAATCTTGGAGAAGTTTTTAATGGTTGGGATGGAGAAACAGAAACATATGTATCTTGTATCCTTTAACGCCCATCTAAAACAATCATCGAGAACAGCCTTTTTTTATCTTCGTAACATTGCCAAAATTAGAAATATCCTGTCTCAAAACGATGCTGAAAAACTAGTCCATGCATTCGTTACTTCCAGGCTGGACTATTGTAATTCCCTACTGTCAGGTTGCTCCAATAAGTCCCTTAAGACTTTCCAGCTGATCCAGAATGCTGCAGCACGTGTTCTGACGAGAACTAAGAAAAGAGATCATATTTCTCCTGTTTTAGCTACTCTGCATTGGCTTCCTGTGAAATTCAGGATTGACTTTAAAATCCTTCTCCTGACCTAGAACAGCTCTTAGTGCCTTATTGTCCCACTAGAGCACTGCGCTCCCAGAATGCAGAGTTACTGGTGGTTCCTAGAGTCTCCAAAAGTAGAATGGGAGCAAGAGCCTTCAGCTACCAGGCTCCTCTCCTGTGGAACCAGCTCCCAGTCTGGGTTAGGGGGGCAGACACCATCACCTCATTTAAGAATAAACTGAAAACTCTCCTCTTTGATAAAGCTTATAGTGAAGAAGTGAGGAGTTGCAGTGTCCGCCTAACCCGGCCCACCTGCTTCTCTTCGTAGTCATCAGATTTATTGATCATATAATCAATAATATAGTGTGAGTAGAGGGAGGCAGGCCAGTACAGCCTCTCATCAATGTTTTCATTCGTTGTTACTAACCTAGCTCAGGGGAGTTTACTCCCCGGAGTCCTTATGTTTCTTCTTCGCAGAAAACGCCCGGCCGCGTCCTGCTGCGTCTGCTGCACCCACCCATGCTCTGCAGCGCCACGTTTCATCCCGCAACGTCCTGCTGTGACATGAACTACAACGACTACCTTCAAATTCACTGTTCCACTATCTTTAATGCGACTATTATCGGCATTACACCCCCAACCAAGAGTCTGGGTCTGCCGAGGTTTCTGCCTAAAAGGGAGTTTTTCCTTGCCACTGTCACAATAGCCACTGCTAATGCTTGCTCTTTAGGGAATTACTGTAATTGTTGGGGCTTTGTAAATTATAGAGTGTGGTCTAGACCTACTCTATCTGTAAAGTGTCTCGAGATAACTCTGTTATGATTTGATACTATAAATAAAATTGAATTGAATTGAATTGAATTGTTTGCATTTCATAATGAGGAGGACTCACTAATTTGGTGTCTGGGACTTCAGAGACTCAACCAAATTTAACCAAGATGTCAAGTGATATGCTTGGGTTGTCTTAATAAAATAATTACTTAAAAATAGAAACTATAAACAAATTTGAACTATCATACAACTCATTCTAATTCAAACGGAAATGTAGTGTTCGCACATAGGCCATTCAAAAGTATTCAAGGTGTCTCCGCTGCCTCACTTCACGGTCAAGATACAAGTTCTCCAAATTAAACAACAAAATATGCTGCTGGTCAATGCGCTCCAGAATCACATGTATAACTGATCTGATCTGACACCACTATCAACAGAAAGATATGGCCGTTTTAAAACTGTCTCTGTTTTCTGATCTTTTACACAAATATATATATAGTGAATGTTTGGCTAGGTCACAAAACGACCTGAAACATTGTGCTTCGGGTAAAAATAAGTACTTTGTTAAGGTTATCCTTGATCATGCTTTAAAGAAACCAATGTTGACTGTTGGTAGGAAACAGGAAATGGGCAGTAATGTCTAATGTAGAAGTCCAAGGTTGGTGTTTTTTTAAGATCACTTTTTTGGCTTTTTATTTTATTTTATAGAGATATATAGACAGGAAAGGGGGAAAAGAGAGAGAGAGAGAGTGGGGATGACACGCAGCAAAGGGCCGCAGGTTGGATTTGAACCCAGACCGCTGCCAAAGACACTCTACTTGGTGAGCTAGAGGTTTTGTCAAGAGTTGGGGCCCATGTTGACTCGCTTTTCTTGGAAGCACAGTTACTTCTTGGATGCACAGTTGTTAAAGTCAGCATGCAGATGGACAGTGGATATGGCAAGGCCTGTTGCACTTATACAACAAGAGTTTTGACTTTGAAAAGGTGATTACAGATTGATTGTTCAATTTCTTACCACATTTGAAGGTTACTTTCAATTTTAAATAAAAACTGACAGCCCTATGCACTATATATGAATGTCAAAAGCAAAGCTGGAGTTGGGAAATTGGTTCTGCGATTGCATGATTATACTGTAGTAGGCTCAATTCTGAGAAAAATATGAACTGCTAATACTGACACCACATAACTTTAATAAATAATAGGGGCAATAATAAAAAAAACAGATCCAAAGCACCAAAGTCCGCTTTGATATTTCCTGTCAACAGCCAAAAGATAGAGGATGTAACTGAGCGGTGAGCGCAGTAATTCTATACCATACCATGTAACTGCAATGCCGTGGTTGAGTCGGACCAAAGACCTTGATGTATGCCATTTGTGGATGACCCCTTTCCCCATATTCCTGTGGTCGCTGTCAGCTATCTAATAAATGTCATCAAGCCGATCAAAGGTGTCATCTTACAGCAGCAGCCATTTTGTAAGATAGGACCAAATGACTGCTCCTTTGTCGACATGTGTATACAATACACTCTGTACTTTCTTCAAACTCTCACAATCGCTCACTCGCATACTGCTTCAACTACTCAACGTCTCCCTTTCTATCACACACGCACGCATACACAGTACCTATCTCAGTCTCTTTGGCTCACTCTGTCTCCTCTTATCTCCAGCTTTCTAACAAATAAGACAACAACGAGCAGAAAAGTCTGCTGGACGTACACATGCGTGCACGCACACACCTTCACCCTGCCGCCCGTGCCGCAGCATCTCTGCACCGCAAACAAGCATCTGGTTGTTATCGCTCTCCGCCATGCTTGCTGAGCAAAGTTTAAGCTGATTCGGTGACAACCCAAACCAAGCCACCCCGGCATTTCCTTACAGCGAGGCCCTAATCTGCCAGACTGGGGGAGAGACAGAGAGTGGTCCTCTCTCTAATTCGACAGAGAAGCAAGGCTTGAAACAGCACAATTAAAAAGATACTGTTGTGTTTACACTCGCTGGCCTGTGTAACTGCTGAATGGGGGACATAAACAGCTTAGCTGCAGCCAGTGTAAGTGGCCTGCGTGGGCCTCCTTCTGCTGAATACGAGAAGACTTACTGTATTCTGTCACACCGCATTTGACAGGAATTTGAAATCTGCTGCATTATGTGCTTCCCACAATAAACCTTGTGTTGTTTGAAAAGCCGGCATTAGACAGCAGAAAACTGGCATCAGAGAAGGGAAATAATTTGATCTTGTCTAATCTGGCTGAGGGGGGAAATATCGTAATCCCCTCCGTCCTCTGCGATATGTGCATGTGCCTGTATCTGTGTGTCTGTGTAAGTTTGTGCATTTGTGCTCATGTAGGGTTTTGCACATACATTAGTCACCATGCAAGACAGAGGTTTTTGAAAGCATAATTCTGCTATTTGGTCCTTTGTGTGAAATTGTTGATATTGCCTTTTCTGTTGGGGTTCCCATAGGTGTTTCTCACACAGCAGATAATAGCACGAGACTTGATTTGGAGCTGGAAATCCTTTGCATGCATGCATGCATGCACGCATGCACGCGCACGCACGCACACACACCCACACACACACACACACACACACACACACAATGCTCAGTCCTCGCAGGGCCATCAGAGCTCCAGTGTAAAAGCTTCTGGTTTTATGAGGAGTGCAGATGTAAATCCTCACATTCTCTGTGATATCTCTTCAGCATCCTGTTGTCTCTATCTTTGATCGCCTATCTTCTGGGAAGTGATGAGTTCTGAGAGCCAGAAAGGGAAAACAACAGACACATTAGGCCTGTTGTATTTATACCCGCCCATAAACAATGGACCTGTGTCAGGGCGATTGTTTCCCCCAGCGACTCTCAGGGAAGGCTTTGGAAATTGAGAAACAAAAACTTTTTGTTTCACACTAGCCTGTTCCATCTTTCGGCACCATTGTCGTTCCTAGCTCTTTGATAAAGGCCTTGAACAAAACCTCAAACTAATCTCACATGCTCTCATTCATTTAGATCCTGGATCATAAAAAAATTGACATTTTTGGATTGTTGTTCAACCAAACTCTTTGTTGCTTCTTCTCTATGCCAAAATGTTGTAATCAGTCATTGTCGTTTTCTGTTTTGGCAGATGAAAGCTACCGTATAGTTCTAATGGCATAATAGGTAATCAGGTGTTGTGAGAAAGGGGCCTTTTCTCACTTTGTCCTTGTTGCTGGAGGGATCAGGGGAATGATTAGCAGGGCGCACTCACTCAGGGAGAGGAGACAATGAGCGGAGTAGATTGTCTTGTGTATGACGATAAACTAAGAGGCTCATTATTATCTGTAGAGTGATAAACCACATGGATAGTTCAGATATAACGCTTATACAGCTGCTGTGTGGTTTGGTCTCCTGCTTCAATCTGAGCACATTGCACTGGATTAAAAGCATGAACTTTTGCGGAAATCACTGTTAATAGTTTTTCAAGATCTTTGTACAGCCAATCATACAATGCAGGACTAAATACAACCTTCATACGGCTTATTGTCTTTCCTGCCCTACAACTTGTGTTTGTCAGCTATCCTATTAAACTACTTTGCTTCATTGTTTAAAGTAATTTAAAATAGCTTATTTTATTCTGAGGGACTCAAAATAACCAGAAATAAGATGTACATATTTTTTCGAACGTGAAAAACACAAAAATTCCAAGAACGACATTCAATTTCTGTTACTCTATCCTGCTTCTTGAAATACTCCTGCAGATCGGGAGAGTTGTGTGACTTATTTGTCCTGTCCAGGCTCTCTGTGTACAGCGTTGTCAACAAGATGTTAGCACTCAAAGGGGAAAATAACTGCAAATATAAACATGCTGAGGTACATCTCGAGCTGGAACAAACCTGCTTTTCTGACAGCTTGACAGCCACCTGAGGGTGAAACAGATTCCAAAATCACTGTCCAACCGGCCACACATTGTCTTGCTTTGTCTGACACACACACATACACACACACACACACACACCCACACCCACACCCACACCCACACCCACACCCACACCCACACACACACACACACACACAGAGCAGTCCGCAGAGGGGCCAAGCAGGAAAAGAGGCTGTCTCTGGCTGGGCAGCTGTACGGTCAAGCAGAAATATCTGAATGTTTCCCCTCCAGCAAACTGCTAGTATCAGTGGTGACAGACAGACAGTCTGACAGTCAGACTCTCTCTCACACACAGACACACACAGATACATGCATACACGCACAAACACACAATGATCGACAGAGAGATAGACGGACAAGACTAACAGACAAAGAGGCACATTCTATAGGCAGAAAGAAATGCACAAGAACACACACACACACACACACACACACACACACACACACACAACAACAACAACGACATGTAATCCTTCATGTGACAGAAATATCTGTTCTGTGGTCCTTAAAACGACTTCCCACTGTTAAATTAACTGACATTTTGTAAGATTGTCTACGTGTTTTGAATGTTCATAAAAATAAGATAAACACTTTTCACCTTATCTAATCAAAGTAGCTGTTGAGAAAAAAAGTGGGACATTTTGACCAGCTCTAAAACCTAATTGTTGGGTTTCAATTCAAATACAGTTTTTTTCCAACTGCTTCCACACGTTTTCAAAACTATCTATGCACTTTGGGGAATTGTATGCACTTTGTGCAAAACAAAGTCTGATTGATTTGTAATGCTGAAATAGTCATTAGATAGTTGCATGCAGTATGGATGCCACATTAAAGCTACTCAAGGCTTCTCTCATGGTCAATCCGTGGTTGATCACATGATGAATAAGTGTGGCCCTGATCTCATCAGAGATGACTCTCCTTCTTTTTTCTCGTTGTTGTCCCCTGACTCTCCCTGCTCCTCCACTTGCTCTCTGTCTATTGTTGGCATCCATTGTTCAAATCAGGTAATCTGACCTTTGACCTATGTATAGGCCTATACTAAAGCAGAGATTGGTTAGTGTTCAGTTATGACATAATGTGTTTGCAAATGTGAGGAGTGTGTGTGTGTGTGCCCTGGTAAATAAGTGAAGCATTTGGATTGGTTGTGTTTAGAAATGGAAAGCATGTCACTTCCTGTTAGATTTTTGTGTCTTAGGTAGAGAATTGTGTGTAATGTTTTGAAAAAAGTGTTTTATGCAATTGAAAACTGAGTAAAAGGCTGAGAAATAGCTTATGGTTTTGGAGATTTGCTGTGTAGTTTTGCACTTTGAGTGAGAGGTTTCAAAAATTGTGTGACATGAAAAGATTTTGTGTGTAAGCAGTTGGAAAAAACTGTAAAAACAACTTGCTGTTCTCCTCCAATGCTGTACTTCCCTTTTTGAACCATAGAGGTCACTGTTGCTTTACATACTACTAAAAACAGATGGGCTCAGTGTAAACCTCTCTTCCTCCCTTATAAAGTATCTTGATCCACACTTTTTCTTTACTTTTTCATTAAAAGCTGTCCGTTATATATTTTCTAAAAAAATGTTTCTCTTTCTTTAAACTCTCTCTCAAGACTAACCCTGAAACCCTGTGCTATCACAGTTCAAATGGGAATTAGTGTATTGTTGATGTAACATTTACTCCTACATGTTATTAAAGCTGCTGCTGTGAGGTTGATTTCTGCATGTGGTTTTAAGATAGGCTACTGGTTGTTGCACACACCAGAGTGTCTAAATTGTAAAAGAGCATAAGCACTTAAAGTGCAACCTCAAACTAACCCCAAACACTTCGCAGAGCACTTAAGACTCACTTCATGTGGTTAAACTTGCTACAAGGAACATACCTCAGGTTTTTAGCTGGCAATATAGAAACCCTATTGAAGAGCTGCACCTGTTCAACAACCACAAAACCCAACAGTTAAAGTCAGTGTTTTGACTTGTAATGCAAGTGAGTGGTGTGCCCACAAGTAAAGGTGGGAAACATCTTAAACAGCTTTAAGTGCTTTAATTAACATGATTTACCTTTTAATTAAGCAAATGCCAAGTTAAATGTAGACGTGTTAATGGTAAAAACACTCTGAGGGAGGATACTCCATATTCACCTACTTTTGTTTTCTTTGAACTCTAACAGAGGATGAAGAAATGCCTTGTTTTCTGCAATGTAAGCAGTAAAACTACTACCACGAGCACCATATTCTTATATGCAGCTAAGTGCTAGCAGGCAGGCTACAAAAATAAAAACGCTTCATCAACATGGTCCTGACTTTTGATGGGTTGGTATGAGTGTGTAAAGATATACTATATGTTGTTTTGCCATACAACAGCACCCCCACATTTCCTCTCAGTACACAGGCGTCTTACTCAGTTCAGTAGTAAGTTTCAGAAAACAATGAGCTGAAAAAAAAAACGTATTTTTGTCCATCTCAGACATGATTCAATACAATCTGCAAACAACTCCAATGTAATCCTACTAAAAGTGAACCTGTGTTTCTGAAATGTGAGCTCAGTTTTTAAAAAAATGACCTTGTAATTAGATAACAAAATAAATGTGATTTGAAAACGAAAAACAACTTTGTCGTTGGAATTTTTCTTGACAGCAGTTCTAGCTTTAGGCTATCATTTTCAGCGTAGCTCACACTCATCACTGACTCTTCTGTGGAAACTCCTGTCAGTACTACTCACCTGTCGGACTACCTCCTGGAAAAATATCGTGTTTACACTGGCATTAAACACAATATCTAACATGGACATATAGTACCAGTCCAAAGTTTGGACACACTGTCCAATTCAACTGAATGAGAAAGCGTGTCCAAACCTTAGACTGGTACTGTACATGTATAGGTTATTGTCTGCTTTACTACTGTCTCTTAATTTCAACTGCTATGGAAGCATTTCAACTGACTACCTAAAGCAGAAAGTGTTTTTATTCTCTTGTGCATATAACTATGATGTGATTTCTTTTCCCCGTAAAAGATAGAAACAAAAAGAAAAAACGCATAAAGGAACCACAGCAGTGTCATCAAGCACAGTCTCTGCCTCTGAAACACACACACACACACACACACACACACACACACACACACACACACACACACACACACACACACACAAATCAAACCCAGTCTGCTTGCATACAGTATATAAATGCACACTTCACAAGTGACATGCTGAGTAAAAGTATACAAAGTGTGCAGGTGTCCATGGGACATGCTAAGCAAGTTCAACACACCTCTATACACGCTGACAACCATGCCCACATTTAACACATGAACTTCATGTGCCAAACGTTCAAGCTCTGCTGGCTTGTTCTGGTGGTTTGCGCGCGCATGCACGCACACACACACACACACACACACACACACACACACACACACACACACACACACACACACACACACACACACGCACGCACGTCTCATGGAGAAACTCACTAGAGACTTTGTGGCTTGGTATTTGGCCCATCAACATTCTATTTCCTCTCTGCCCCTCTCTCCTGAAGTCTTATTTCCATCGCCTGACAAACACAAAGGCAGGATTCCCCTGCCCACTGAATCTGTTAAAATAAATAAATAAATCTTCACTCCACTGTTACATCAGTTAATTATCTGTTTCACTGAGTGGCAGACTTCACCTTACTTTCAGTCTGCATGTTTCCACACACACACAGGCACACACACACACATACACACACACACACTGAGCGATAGAGAGGGAGGAAGAAAGAGAGAGATGGCAGACTGCCACAGTGGCTTTCATTGTAAAGTTGTTAAGTCAAAATAAGAAGTCAGAGGATTATGAAAGACTGTAATTAGGTGTTGCAGAATGATTGTGCAAAAGTGAGTGACTGCGTGGCATGCTTCTGACTTACCTTGTTGAAAAGTCCTTAAGGTGAGTTGGAATGTCATTCAGGCTGTAATGCCTTACACCTAGCGGGGGAGTTTTAAGTCATTTTGGCATGTAATTATCAAACGAACACTTTGTGATAGATGGCAGAGTCAACGACTGAGAGATCAAGGGAGCAAGAGGAAAAGAGAGAGTGAGACACCCCGTCTGAACCTCATCATAATTAGAGGATTTCTCTGACTTTGATCCAACGGATGAGAGTTTCCTCATGAATCCTTTTAAAGTTGATATATTAGACCTATACCTGACAGACATGCATGCACCTGTCAAACAAACTATTCTAATTAGCTGTCAAAGGAAAAACTTCCTAAATGTGAACCTTTGGTGGTAACAAATTGCTGAAGCCAAAGTGTGTGAGGAAAAAGCACAAATAAAAGCTTTGAGTATGGCAATAGGTATTCTTGGTGTTGTTAATGCTTTACAGTAATGTGGCAGCACTCTTTAGCCTATTACTGATGATGACACATGATCCAAACACTTTTTATCTACCCTAGGTCTACAGTGCATTGTTATGGAAAAAAGCATCAACAATCGGTGGCTTTATTATGTTGCAAAAACCTTAGCAATACTGTGGCACAGCATACTTCATTTGCACGTCTTCTCAAAGTACATGGTTCTATAGGCTTGGCGATGTAGGGCTGCTGTTACTGCCGAAAATAACAGCTAACATGCTGGCCAGCTTGGAACATCTTAGAGGTTCTTTCTATTGTGCCATTTACTTGTTCCTGTAATTTCGTTTTCCTGGCTTACAACAGGACACAATATGATACGATTCAATTCGATATGTTACGATAAAATACGATAAGATACAATACAACATACTTTATTGTCCCCTTAGGGACATTTTTCTTGGGCTCAGTGTGACTGTATTAGACTAGTGTACATCATTTCATTCAATAAAGAGTTTTTAGGTGGGAAAAAGCTCTTAGCAAGATTGTTTGCCTTGTTACTAATGGGAGAATACGTCAATTTATTCAAAGGACGTACACCGACTGCTCTGCTATACTCTAAAAGAGAAGGTTAAATACCGCTTTGACCCAAACATAATTAAAAAAAGTTTTAAATTTAAAAATTAAAAAAGCATTTTTGACGACAGAACACACTTTTACACTAGTCCTGTTAGGAAGGTTTTCCTGAGATAATATTATTCCCCCTTTAATTGTAAAAAGTGAAAGATTAAATATTACCATTAAAGCATTGCATTAATCGCACATTAGAGTAGCTTGTCTATCAGTCACATACTACGCATTCCCTTGTCAGGCTACTGGAGTTGTCAAAATTATTTTCTCTGGCAATTAGCATTTTTCAAATTGTTGAGTCAATTTGTGCTCCTCATCACCTGTGACAACTGTAATTATTGGCTGCTTGATAGATGATTCACTCCATAGTATGTTTCTGCAGGGGTGTTGGACAGGGGGTGGAAGGGGAAGTACCCAGGGCCCAAAAAGATCCTAGAATGAACAAGCTGTGGATGTGTGTGTGTGTGTGTGTGTGTGTGTGTGTGTGGAGTCATGCATTTCTTTCCTCCATGGCAGAAAAACACTTTATACAAGCTTTCAGAAAGTCCTGTAGGTTAAAGTACATTTCTGGTATTTTTTAACCTGGACTCTATGTTGCATGTAGTCAGACACTGATAATAACCATCTGAGCCTGTCAGTGGCAAAACCAAGCCCTTTTAGTGGACATAATTGAGGGTTGCTGCCAGTTACAGTGATCTCACTCAAAACAGGACCATTTCAAAGATTCTTGTTCACTTAGACACAAATCCATGGAAAAATAGGGTCCAGGTTAAAGGAACACACTGACTTATTGGGACTTTAGCTTATTCACCGTATACCCCAGAGTCCATACATACCCTTCTCATCACCGTACGTGTCGTAACTCTGTTTGGCGCCCCCACTGCTAGCCTAGCTTAGCCCAGATCCTGGGGGTAACCGGCTCCATCTAGCCTACTGCTCCCAATAAGTGACAAAATAACGCCAACATTTTCCTATTTACATGTTGTGATTTGTATAGTCACAGCGTGCACAAATAACAACGTCACATGAGACACAGACATCTTCTAACCGTATACAAACTGGGAACTATATTCTCAGAAGGCGAAGCACTGCAGCTACTCTCTGCTCCTCACCACGGGGCTTTCTCGGGTGCTGGAAGCAAATCACTCCACCCAAGTAGTAGAAGTAGCAGTGCGTTGCCTTTCTGAGAATATAGTTCCCAGGATGTATACGGTTAGAAGATGGCTTACTTAGAAACTGGGCAAAACAACCAGCACTACTTTATTTAAACAACTATGTATTTAAGAAGAGCGAGACAATACGATACAAGATTCAAGTTACAAACATAAGAAGATAGTGACTTGAGTTTTTTTTAACTAAATCCTCCCACCCACTACCAAAAAACATGTTAACTACTTGAATATAAATTGTGCCATTCTTTCCTTCTGGCCAGCAAATTTCTCAATGACTCTCTGATCAGTCAGTCATCTCAGTAACAAATCTCTTTTCCATGGAAAGAGATTGGCCAGAGCATTCAGCCTCTCCTGGGTCATGGTGTTTCTGAGAAAAGTTTTTATTCTTTTCAAGGTTGAGAAGCACCTCTCAGCTTTAGCCATGGTCATGGGTGTGGTTACAACTTTCATGAGAGTGACAGTTTTGGAAAAGACTTCTTCAAGATTATTTTCCATAAACAGCTGGAATAGCTCCACAGCACCACAGCAGGCTTTGAACTCTTCCTTGCTGTGGATGAGCCTGAGCTCTGTCTTCACTGCACTTGTCTGGACTTTGTTGATTATTTTTTTCTCTTGTAACAGCTAACATACAGTCCAGAAGCTTGTTCTGAATAGTTTTTGATGGTCCATTAAATACAGTGGTGCTGTCATGGTGCTCTTTCAAAGCTCCATCAAGAGAGGCAACAAAATTCACCAACCCGCGGGTTATGAGCTCTCACTCTCATGAATAAAAGCCAACTCAAAGGCTCCACAACATTTTACAGTCTATTATTCTGGACAGGATGTGTTGATTTTTTTTGTCACCTCTTCATTGTAGCCTTTATCTAGTTGTTCAGCAATGCTAACTCTGCCAAAAAACGTTAGCTTCATGCTATTATCAAGATGGCTGCGGCTACTTTCATGATGTTTGCATTTTTCAGAGAAATGTTTCAGGTCTCTTACCCCCGTTGTTGTCCACAAAACCTCAGTGGCGACACTCGGGTTGGTCCGGTCCTCTATACTCTTTTTTTTTTTCTTCCAGCAAACGTCTTGTGAAAGGTTTTTTTGTAAATCAATGACAGAATTTGGTTTAACTGCTGCCATTATCTCTACGAAAGTGATTTGTGTGATTGTCAGCTTGCAAGGTTTTGGCGGAGTGGCAGTATCGCCTGGGCGAGTAGCGGCCAAGAGCGTGAAGTTGAATGACAATCAATCAGATTGGATAAAATAACATGTTTCCAATTCTGATTCGCCAGGGATGCAGCGAGCTGCGCCCGGAGGAGAATCTTTAAGAAACCAATTAGAGACCAGCTTCAGGTCACATGCTTGCTGAAAGTTTAAGGACTTACATAGACATACATTTGTCTAGTGTTGCCCATGAAACCGCATGAAACATAGAAAATAGTTAACCAATTAAAGCCAGTTTTAATTAAATGCTGAGGCTCTTACTACCAACATCGTTACTTTATTTTTTTCATTTTCATTTCATTTTTATATAATTTTTGTGTTTAAGTATACATTTATATTTCTGGAAGTTGATGGGGGTGGTGCCCTAGCGCCCTTCATTAACAAGCCGCAACTGACCTATGTAGGACTATGTGCCAGGCTGAGCCCAGGACACCCTTGGCTCAATTTAACCCTTATTCAAATATTTCAGCACGTAATTGTCTTTTCAACGAAGACAAAGAAATAAGACGACCCCCACTTTTTCACAGCTAACAACCTCCAGTAGCTTCCTCCAGTGGTTCTCCAGCCCCACAAATGTCAGCACTGTCAAGGCGGTTTTCTATTGGTCAATACTGCAAACATGCACGTTACATTTGCATATCAAGTTCACCAAAGCAGATTTACTGTGCCCACGCAAGCGTATCTATGGATTGAGGAGATTTCATAAGAATGAACTGACTATGCATCAAAATAAAAGCTGGTGTGACCAGGCCATTAAAAGGTTTCAACATGCATTGCAAGACCTAGAACTTCCTCAAATTTTGATATTATTTTACAAGAAAATATATTAGGAAAATGTGGATTCCTGAGAGTAAAAGATTCAACACTATTCTACAAAATCAACTTCTACGTCTCTGTGCCATGATATACCCATCCCCTCTCACAGTTCAGAGCTATCATTGAACTGCTGCCATGCAGAGGAAAGGGCATAATGATTCAACTCAGAGATGCTAGCCAAATCTGTTCTGTACATATGCATGGCATTCCTGTTTAGAGGATGTGTAAATATAGGACAGAGGTTAGTTCAAACACAGAGACCTTTGCAACCTTACACTCTCTAATCTGCAACATTTTCACTACATGTGCAAGGGAGAGGGAAACATGACATATTCAGTTAGGAGTACAGTTAGGACAAAGTGTAAAATTACTGCATGTCAGGGAATATTTCTATAAATAGGTCTTACAGTAACATTTAGGTTATCGAAAGCCCCAAATAAAAATAAAATACAATATATCCTCCCCTACCATTCAGCCTTCATCCTTTAAGGAGAAATTCATACAGATTAATCTATGAGGTCACCAAAATAAATGTTGTATATTCCAGTGTCAACTTTCCTTTCCATTCCTGTTCCATCTTCAAACAGATTTCAATATAAATCCTCAATTCTATCCAAAGGAAATAGCCATTTATTGTCAGGATTTACTTTAAATACAACAAAGACATTCCTTTAACAATGCAGGAGAAACCCCGGGCCACATAGAAAACACAATACATTACACACTCTGAGAGAGACGTGCCAAGGGACAAACACTTTCTACTTTTTTCTTTATCCAAGTCATATTTATTTTATTAGGTGTATTCTCCATAGGCTTTATGGTGGCAGGATAGCCATGCGCTCAGACACTCACTCACACACACACACACACACACAAACACATGACAGGACCCCAGATGTCCACTGGTGCATGTAGTGATTCTATTTTTTCTTTTTTTCTTTCTTCCAAGGGAGGATTCCAAACACCAGCAGCCAGACATAATTAGTATTGGAGAAGACACAAAGAGTAGCTCCTAATGACTGCAAACATCTGTGTGGTTGACTTTTGTGTATATAATTGAAAGGGGGTAAAAATCAATAGCATTCATTGAAAACTAATTGCGAGAGGTGAGAGTGGGGAGCTGTTAGGCGTCTATTAGGAGAGGCAACAGCAGACCACTATGATGATTCTTCAGTCAGTTAGAAAACCGCTCTGAGCGGACATTTGTGTGAAACTGTGCGTGAAAAATGGCTGAATAAAATACCCATAATTCTTCTATTATTTAGTAACTTTCAGGCAACACAGAGAGATGGGAAGCAGATGGAAAACAAGGGGGGAAGAGAGAGGCATTGTCTCGGAATGTTTGCTGTTGGTGGTGTTGAGTGTTTGATGAAAGAAAAGGTTTTAATTTTTAGAATTCTTCTTCTTGGAATTTAACCCCTAATTGCTTGGGTGTTTTGCCAAAAACCCTACCTGCCTCGAGATGTGAGATGTGAGATGTGAGATGTGAGTGACCCATTACCTAAGTAAGAAGTAGATTGAGCTACAATTAAAATAATATGGCCCTTATAATAACAACAACAATAATAATGATACTACTACTACTACTACTACTACTACTACTAATAATAATAATAATAATAATAATAATAATAATAATATCAAATACAATTAAATAAAATCTCTAAATACATTTTTTTGTTTTTTTAAGCACAGACAAGATCAATGTCAATAACCGTTGTTTTTCAGGAAATGAAAAAAATGCTAATTTAAATTGAGCTATGTAGCTCAGACTAAATCAGGCAAAATTGCCACGTTACTGTTTAAATATTTGTTAAACACACAGACAGACACAAAGGGTGACCAGTAGCACTGATTTATGAAAAACAATGAAATGACAAAATATGGAGATACGAGGTGCCCGACAGCGACGATGTATGACTCTGAAATTCCTTCAAATAATAAAGGGAGTGAAGGCAGTAAAATGAAGACAGCGAAAGTCTGGAAAATGAGTTAAAGATGAAAAATACATACATCATACATACGTACTAACTAGATGTTTGAGGTATTGTTAAAAAGTGTAAAATTTAAATTTGATTGAGTTGATCATTTTTCTAGTTCTCCTTGCAATTCTCCATATTTCCGCTGTCTATATTTCCAACATTTCTGACACTGAGCATGGTAATACGGTTTGAAATCTGACTTTGACGCCACCCGTCAGTGTGTTTAAAAACAGTTCTGACCTACACACCTATAAATCCTGGAAAATATCGCACATTTACTAAAGTGATTATTCCAATGCAGACTGAATAAACAGGATATCGATGGCGTCAAAGTCAAACACTCGGGCCATCAGGATGATAGATACTGGCTACAGACATCTGCCAAGTTCACAGGGGTGCATGTTTACCCTGTTGAGTTGAAGCCTGGAGTAACAAAGGGCAAGGACTGACAGGCAAATTACAGTAAAACATGCTTATCATGGAAAGGGACCCTGAAAAATCAGTTAATTTATGCCATGTACTGTGTTCATCACATTCTACAACTATTATCAGGTGGTAAATTACAGCCCACATAAAACTTTACGTTGTACACATTTTCAGAGACACTGTATCGTCAGCACTTTGGTTTTTGAGGTCCTGGCTCTGCTACACTTCAAACATCACCTGTGGTCCTGTACACACACACAGACGCACACACACGCTCACAATTACACAGAGATTATAGAGAGGCCACTGCACAACAACCGCAGCCAGTTCACACTCGCATACACACATGCACACACAAAATGTGAGTTGGCCGTGGTCGTTGGCAGTGGCCTTGCCATAATCTCTCTCTAATTATATACACAGCCAGGCTTACTGTTTCAATGCAGAGACCTGAGAAAATACAACCTACTAATCTTATTTGCACACAGCGGCAACAACCATTCTGGGTGAGAGGAGAGGAGAGGAGAGGAGAGGAGAGGAGAGGAGAGGAGAGGAGAGGAGAGGAGAGGAGAGGAGAGAGAGAAAATGAAAGGAAAGGAAAGGAGAGGAGAGGAGAGGAGAGGAGAGGAGAGGAGAGGAGAGGAGAGGAGAGGAGAGGAATAAATTGCAGAAGAGAAAAACAACAGAAGAAGATTGGAGGATTGGTCTTAAACACATTACTGACTTTTTATCTAACTCTTTATATATTATAATTTGTCATGTTACTCTATCCTATTTTTTACATTTTAATATAATTATATATAATTCAATATATATGTAAATAAATGTTATAGCTTTATGAAACGGTTTATTTTTCATCCATTTCATTTGTTTCTATGACGTGACAGTAAGTTTTATCCCCTTCAAATACCAATTTCATTTTGTCACGTATCTATATTTCTTAACTGATGCAGTTTGAAATTTCAGAATACATGTTATCCCTTCTTTTTCCAACCCTACTTATGAACAGTGTCAGTGACAATATTTCCATCTCGGCCCTCCTCCCTCCAACTGTGTATGTAGTCTATATGGAGAATGAGCTGAGTCTTTGTTTCCACTTGGATGCCCCGTGATAGAATATATTCCCCTCTCCAAAGGAGGTGCGATGCAGACAGGGTGTTTCACACAGACACAGGCACACAGTTCTACACAGTTACACACACTATGTAAATAATGCATGTGTCTTAAAGGGTTTCACCCCACCACAGCTGGCCCACTTCAATTAGAACGCTTTGCACTCATCTTTTCCCTCCTTTCTCTTACGCACTTTCTCTCCATTTCCTCGGTCATTCCAGTAAATGTTTTTCTACTGTTTGCACTGAGAATTTCGACTGCAGTAAAATAGATTTTCTCCATATCAGCCATCCATTGTACAAATGAGCATGTTTTTCCAGTATTATGCTACATTGAGATGCATTTATAACATTCTGTTATGTAACCTTGTTTCTGTGTCAAATACTTGTAGAAAAAATAGATATGTATACACTGATTGTGCCCCATCATTTCTTAAGTTTTTTTGCTCCATTCTAACAGTTATCTTTATTTGTTTCCCTGCGTGTTAACTTGCTCAAAGAAGCCACTTAAACACTTGTCTGATCTGCTGTGCAACATGTTAAGCTGTGTCACAATGTCCCCTGCTGTGGTGCTTAATTTCCAGCTGATCCTTAGTTCCACGGTGAGGTAGCATTGAAAATCAAGTCTACCATATACCCCTGAATCTCCCTTGCATACTGTTTAAGCATACTTTATCTTCCTCTCTCTATTTCTGTCTCCTGATCTCTTAAATTTAGTGGAGGCCTCGTGTAACCCTTGCTTCTCAACCTTACCACTCTCTCTTTGACTGCTCCCCCCTTGCTCCCTCTGTACTTCCACTCACCATAAGTGGAGGCCCTGGCCTGGTCTAGTCTCCTCCAAACACTATCTAATTACCCCAATGCCAAGCGTTTCCCATCCATCACATTATCTTTCAGAGACGAGGTATTAGCGCTCCCCGTCCCGTCAGCCAATTACCTGCTGCCTTCTGCTTGAGTCACCTGCATTGCAAATGTGACCTTTCCTTAGAGGGCTGATTGCATGTTTCCTAGAGTGTGAGAGAACGCATAGTTTTGAAGTGTGTGTGTGTGTGTGTGTGTGTGTGTGTGTGTGTGTGTGTGTGTATGTGTGTAAGAGAGAGCATGTGATCTCCAAAAGAGTGTGTTGAGAGAATGAAATTGTGTAGATGCGTGTGTGTGTGTGTGTGTGTGTGTGTGTGTGTGTGTAAGTGTTTATACATATTATCTAAGAGCATGCATATGCTGCAGATGTGTGTGTTATGTTTGTGTATATGTGTATGTATGAAATGCAGATCTACTGTCTATGCATGTGAAATGACGAAATGAAGGTGTGTGTGTCTGTGTGTGTGTGTGTGTGTGTGTGACTGGGCTGGGGCAGTGAGGAAACCCTCTCAGACACCCTCCTGACCCCCCCTCACCCTCCCTCATGTGACAGGCTGTCGTGAATGTTAATGTTCTGTGATGGCTGTGGAGCAAATAAGTGTTTCTGACACAGTACAGGCTCCTATTACAGGAGCAGGCCAAATGGGCTCGCTAGTGCCTTAATGAGCAGGCAGGTCAGTCAGCCGCAGCCACTGTACCAGTCCCACACACTGCTTATGCAGGGACCAACCTCCGCACCAGACCAAGGGGAAAAGCTGACTTCCACTGCCGTGTCCTTACTTAAGTTTTTCTGATATTTTTATTTTCCTTAAAACTGTGGGCTTACGTAGAAGCCGGAAAAGTTTACCTATTTCAGCAAGGACAACTTCCAAAATCTACCAACAAATTGAAAATGAAATGTGTTGAGTTGCTACTACAAGTATGCAAGTTTAAATGTTAAAATTCTCTAGTATTTATTGTAAATCTTAAATCATATCACATGTTTTTTTTCCGTTATCCATGAGACAAAGCTACTGCAGGGAGCTAAGGAAAATAAAATGTGTCCAACTCTTTCTGTTGAATAAAGAATGATTGTCTGGCTGTAATGCTGGTGTAACATCATTTAAAATGATTACAATGATATTAAAATAATACATCTAGGAAATACAAAAACAATGCCCAAATATACTTTCATGCACTTATTTTTAGGGCTGCAGCTATCGATTATTTATTACCCGGGTATTCTATCGATTAATCGAGTTATCGAATAAGAAATTACTTTTGCTTTATAGTAAACAGCAATAGTAAATATGCAAAAATGTAGAAAAAAAGCAACATGTTTATTGCCTAAATTGCATACTCTAACAGGGATAGATGCTAATATTTTTAAGCACTGGCTGCACCACCAAGCCCCTTATTCTATTGGTCAAAGTACATTTTTGGTGGCCTAAATGTAAATCTTTTTCACCCCCTTCCCCTTCATGCTTCTTACACTGGATATGCAAAAGAGCTTTTCACTAAGCCCAGGTACACGTGAATGTACGCTTAGGCTACAGCAAAGCTATTCCACTATACTGTTCAGGGGCACAAATTTGTAATGCACGCCATCAGTCTTGTTGTGTCCACAGCAGCGTCAGCCCGTTGTGCGACAGTAATAACCACCCGTGCGGAAACACAGTGAGTGGTCAAACGTTAGTTACATTGATCAAACGACGCTTCGAGGCAAAAAATTTTGCATCAAGGATTTTTAGCAATTGAATTTTCCGAGTTACTCGAGGAATCGTTTCAGTAAGGGAAGATATTTCTTGAATTAAGTTTTCCTGTTTGAGAAAGTCAGACCCTTGAGCATTAGTGCCAGTTAGCACTAAGCTACCACTATGTTGTTGTTTTTTTGTGTACAACAGAGTCACTGTTGTAAAATGTACAACAGAGTCCATTTATTATGTACCAGGATGACCAGCAACATTGAAAAAACATAGGAAGTCTTTACATAAGGAAGCCCTAAATAAGCATTCATAACAGATCTCATTGTTTGCAGTATTCATATGAAACTAAGATTCATGCATTTTGGTGCTGAGGTCATTTTGAAGTGGGTAAAAGCCACCTGTCAAATAGAGTACAAAAACAGAAATTTGGAACGCCTGCAAAGTATTCCACTGAATGGCAAACCAAGGGCCTTGTCCATCGTAAAGTCCCAGTTAGCCTGACAGCCTGTGGACACTGTAAACTCAGTCACAACCAGCCCAGTGCAGCTACAAGCCTCTGAACAAAGAAGCTGTCTTTCCCTTCTCCCTCTGGATTGACAAGAGAAAGTACAGCTTGTAGGCTGAGTCAAACAGTTAAATAAAAAAAAAAAGAAAGAAAGGTGGAAAGCACATCGCTTGGCTGACTCATCATAATTTAGAAGGGAAAATGAATCCCCCTTCTTCTACCTGAGGAGAGGAAAGATTGAAATAAAAGCTAAGAGGAAAGGGTAAAGACAGAGAAGCCAGGAAGCGGACATTAGGTTTGATTGAGACGCATGGCAGACGGAGAATCACCTAGTGCGTCAGAGCACATCCTCACAGTTGGCCAGGCTGTCTCTCAAAACTCTCCAAATAGTCTAAAGTCGACCTGTTGGAGTTACTGAGTCGTCACACTACATGTTGTAGCCCAGGAGCAATGGGCCCGCAAAGGTGTCTTTTTTCCTCTCTCTGCGGGACTTGTTAGCGGTGCTATTTTGGAACCTCTCTGCCTTCATTCTCGCTGCTGCAAAACATCTTAAGGTTGTACCACATACTTTATACAATTTGGGTTCTTGTTGAAAAGCAATCCAAAAAAGATTGGTGGAATTCAACTATAAAATTGTTTTCACAGAGCAACAACTACTTTTCATGCATGATGAAAGCTACACTTTTTCATTTCCATGGTACATAACACAGTTTTACCATTGTTAACCTGTACACCAGATTCAACTTAGAATCAAATGTCTGGTTTCTCTAATATGGTGGCGTGCATGTGCTTTCCAAACACTACAGCGCGACTAATGTGTATGCCATCAGCTGGTGATGTGGATACTTCATGTTCACAATGACAAAGCTAAACTACTAAAGGATGGCTGGGAGATGCTTACTGCACAGGAAATTGACTTGGCTGTACCCCATGTGACAGAATGAGAAAGAAGTTTTCTGTCTGAAATACTTTCATAGGACTGTAAGCATTCTTTATTTAAAACAATGATTTCAGCATTATCCTGAGTCAGGCAACACAGCTACACTATTTTCAGATGATGGAAGTGCCAATGCAGAAACTTTTCCCTATAATGAGACTCAAAAGGTCACAGCAGCACTTTAAGGGAAAACCCTTCACATGCAAACAAGACAGATAAAAGAGCACAGATAATTTAATGAAAAACTAATTGGCAAACAGTCTGACAAGACACCCCAGTGCTTGATATTAAATGCCTAACTAGTAAAGAGGCCTTATAATGTAGCATAACTATGTACTGTATGACTTGGTGGTTTTGTACAGTTACGTTAAGTTCACTTTGTTTTTGTTTTTCTAGCAGATGCAACCATTTTTAAAGTTGCTCTCTCACACGTTTGTTTTCCCAGTTACTTTTATTTTGTGAGGAAACACAACCGCTGTCTGGATTATGTTCCTTGGTAATTTTTTTTTTTAGGAAGTGCTAAATGTTTGTACTGCACGCAAATCAGATGGGGGGGGGGGGGGGATATCAACGATATCATCACGTTGATATGTTCCAAAGACGTTTAAAAAGTAAAAGTTTATGCATCTTATGGAGGCAACCTTTTTATTTTCTCTGGTATTTCATTAATTACAGTGTGTCTGTGTGTGTGTGTGTGTGTGTGTGTGTGTGTGTGTGTGTGTGTGTGTGTGTGGGGGTGTGTGTGGGGGGGGGGGGTCCTTATTGTTTTAATATTTATGCTGTTTTAAATGTAAAGCACTTCTGCGTAATGAAAGGTGCTATATAAATAAAATTGCCATTGCCGTTGCAATTACGGAGATCTCTTAACTTTGTTTAGGAGAAGCCAGCACACTGGAGAACAGACTTACCACATTTCTCTGAAGTGATTTCCTTGTGCAAAAACAAAATAGCCAATCCTTTCCCCAGTTAAACACCCAGCCAGCACTTTGAGAAACCTTTCACTTTCAGAGAAACCTGAGGGCCTCATTTGTATGTTTTGTTGGACCTCCCGAACACAATGGAAAATGGAAGCAAAGGTCAGTGTTAAGTCTCCCCTGGATTTTGTTCTTTAAAACAGCAATATTGTATTGATCTGTCCTGAATGATAAACACAAATGTGTTGGTAAAACACAGTCTCTTTTGACCTTTAGCAATTACTTCTACATGGCTTTAGCAGTACTGTAGATGAAAAAAATGTCCAACTCATTTTCTTTTTCTTTTTTTCCTTTTTCCTGTGTAACTATACCTACATCTTTCTCAAATACAGCTGACTTATATGAAAATAGGTTTTAGTTACATTTCAGAGATACTGCGCTTTGCAATCTAAAGACATTATAATTACAAGATGCTGTGACATCATTGCTGTTGTAGACTTAAATCTAATCCACAAGAAACTCTTAGGGCAACATGATTTGACTAAGAATTACTGCTTTATCCATATGGGAACACCTTATAGCTGCATACATTTGAAATATCTGCTGGTAGGTGTTTCACCCAACCTCATGTACAGTATATCAAATCCCCTGATGAGACAGAAACATATTAAAAAGAATGCTGGCTCTTTGTTTCCTCCGAGCTGCATGCATATCCTCAGATTTAGGAATGAGTGTGCTACGACTGTAATGTCAGGTATCTCACAAATTTGGAAGATACTGGGATTACACCAGGCTAAAAATAAAGAAAGAAATCAGAATTTTAGCTGTATAATAACCAGACAGCGAACAAGTCGGATGCCTGCTTATAGAATCTCAGTTATCTGGTGAGCTTAACTGGGTCTAAGTTGTCTGACAGAGTTGAAGTGTGTTGTGATGACCCATGATTAGAACCTCTTCACCTTTCCTCTGACCTCAAGAGGGTGTGAGATTACAATCCTGGACTTGCTTGGGGTACTACACCCACTAGTAAGCATAGCAAGGTAACCCAGTAAGCCAAACTAAGAAACAAATCTAACTGGCCCATTTTTGTGAGTGCTTTTAAAAGCTACTAAGTATATTTTTTATATATAAAAACATTTTATTGTGTTTTCATCCATGAAAGTAGAAGATTATAATGTGAAAAATAGTACTTGATATGGATAGCATTTTTCCAGCTTTATCTTGCACACTTAAAGTTCAGTCATTCAGATTGAGACGGCTGAGATGGTGAAACGCGATGCACCTCAGGCTAAAACCTCTTGACCTCTGGAACGACTGCAGGAGGCGATGATAGAGGCCTGATAGAGCCCAGTCACTGGGGCCTAAAGGCACATCCTGGACTTGTGTCTTTTTGGCAGCAGGGCTCTGAACACAGCCACAAATACTCACACATGATCACACACACACACACACACACACACACACCATATCTCCAAGACGTTGGAGAAAGAATAAGACGAGGCACTTCCGATTTTAAAGTAGAGGGGTAAATATTCTGCACCTCATCCAGACAGCTGTGGAAGGGCTTCCTGGTGGTGGTACTGGAGCCACAAAATCCAAATCTGAACTTTACTGCATGTAAAGTGCTCTACTTTGGTTTTCTCTTGTCTAAAAAACTCTACAAACTCCTCTCTACTTGGCATATTATTCTGTATTATATCAATATATTCATTCGCTAAGATCAGCCATGCCAAGCATTTACATCAACTGACATTTAGATGTAATTTAACCCTGAGAAAGAAAAAGTGTTTTTGAAATGATACGATCACACACACCTACAGGCTGTTTTCCTTTTTGTGAATTTATATTTTCTGATAATAATGCGCTTTATTTTAATTGGAATAAAAGGCCATTCCATTGATTCTTGAAAGGGGCGTTCAGGCCATACCAGCATTGTGCATTCTGCTTGTATGTGTGTGTGTGTGTGTGTGTGTGTGTGTGTGTGTGTGTGTGTGTGTGTGGGTCTTTCCACACTGCTCTTTGTGTGAGGTCATGCTTCATATTTTCATTAAAGCTTTGATCACATTACTGCTATTCTCACCATATTAATGTTAGTCAATGAATAGATTAAATATTCAATTAAGCCTAATGCGTGTGTGTGTGTGTGTGTGTGTGTGTGTGTGTGGCAAGCATTTGAGTGTGATTCTGTGTGTGTGTGAGTGTGTATGTTGATGTGTAATGATGTGTAAATATATTTATGGCTCAGGGTCACAGTGGTATAAACCTGACCCAGACACACACTCTCTCTCTCTCTCTCTCTCTCTCTCTCTCTCTCTCTCTCTCTCTCTGGGAGGCTCCGTGCAGCTGATTGTTCTGCGTTTCAGTAAGATTTTGAGGGCCTTCTGCTATAAACAGAGCATGTATTTGACAGGATGCTTGTTTGAAAAAAGGAAGGAAGTTAAGAAGTACCAAAGGGTTCCATAACTTTTAGGGTATCATTTGAATCACACACACACACACACACACACAAAACTCACCATGAGACAATCAGGCAGCACATCACTGTGGATGTTTTCTTGCAGAAAGTGAGATACAGCTTTTGCGTGAGTCCCTTGACTCAGCTACCTTACAGGAGGACTACATACCGTGCTCACTTATGTGCTGCTTTTAGCAAGGGGGGAAGGTATTCAGTTAAATGTCCCATCAGTCAGGCATATGCCAAAGGCCTACATCTTATTCAAGTTTTAAACCTCTAATTGGTAACGTTTAAAAGGCGTTTAAGAGTGCCCTTTCTTCTCCCGTTTCTCATTTCCCATTTAATGTGTTGTGTCAAAGTCTATTACCTCAGTTGGACGTTTCTGTCCCTTAAGTTGAAAAAAGAGAAAGGGAGGAGGAGGGGGGGGGATAGAGTGAGAAAGAGAGAGGGAAGGGGGGGGGGGGGGGAAGAGAAGCCATCAGCTGAGGTTTGCCAGGTCGATAAAGCTTTTAGATTTGGAGATGTTTTCAGGGGGAGCCCATTTCCTGCGGCTAAGAGTTGTTAATGGAGCTTAAGGAATTATCTTATGACTCTCGCTTTGAGAGCAGTTTATTTCAGCCCCGACCCTGCTCCTGTGTCGGAGTGGCTGAATGTGCTGCTGTCAAACCCGCTTAATAAAAAGTAACGCGTCGCTGATTACAGTTTTATTTGGCCTCTATGTAAAAAGCCCCTGTTAATTTACCATCTCGCTCCCTCTGTGTGTTCGTATTTGCTACGGCTGAATAATTTAGTTATAGCTGTCTCTCTCTCTCTCTCTCTCTCTCTCTCTCTCTCTCTCTCTCTCTCCGCTCTCTATTCTACGTCTTATTTCGTGTCTTTCTCTAATACAAAGCCACTTGTTTCGGAGGTCTAATAAAATCTGTCTTCATGCTAAATTAAGTGTCGAGGCTATATTGTTTTACCTGTGGGGCCTTTAACTTTGGCCTACTTTTGCTATCAGTAGCTATGAAAAATTAAACACACCATTTTGCATGGACAGGCTAATAAACATGCCTACATTAAGGACAATGAGAATACAAATATCCCTATAGGAGCCTATTAACCATGCATGCACCTGTCAGATATCTATTCCCTGACAACATCATGTGTCTTTGCTCCAATTTATTTTGCGGTCAAGTCAACTTTGCTTTATGCTGCAGGCAAGGTTTTCCGAACTAAGAAAGCAAATATAAACATACATCCTGACTGCGATTTATAGAAAATCCCTTTTGTCCACTATATCACTTTATTTCATGAGAGGGGAGATCTCAGGCGTTTGTGCTTTTCCCATTAA
This sequence comes from Perca flavescens, assembly GCF_004354835.1. NCBI lineage: Eukaryota > Metazoa > Chordata > Actinopteri > Perciformes > Percidae > Perca > Perca flavescens. The sequence continues at coordinate 25,356,611 of NC_041336.1, forward strand.
AATTCATCCCTGAAGCCGCCCCCCCTCCCTGCCTCCCGTTCCCCCCTCTCTCGCAGGACAGACAGAGTCCCCCGAGAGCTCCACTTTCGCCATTACTGTCAAGTACCCTTGACTTCTTTTCTTTTTGCCCTTTTATCTACAACAACTAATTCGAGTTCCTTTGCCCTTTTCACTTTTAGACGACGTGAGTGCCTCCCTCGTAAGGCCCTTTCATTTTTCAGCGGAGGAATCAGCATCCAGGCAGTTTTCTGCAGCGCCCCGTCTCTAGGAAATTGAGGGGTTAGTGTCAAAACGAAAACTCTTCACTTCAAATTATTTCGCAGGGCCTCCGCTTTGAACCCATTAATGGACGTATGGCGAATAACTTACCCTTTTGACAGCTGCATCGTGGACGGTGTTGAGATGTTTCGATAATGTTATCAGAGAGCAGAGAGGGGAAATCAATAGCCCGGTATGAAATATGACTGCGAACATGCCAATTACAGCCTGTTTAGGGGGGATTAATGAGGCAGATCTTAGATACTGATATTGTTCTGTCTTGAGGGTTGAGCTGCCTCATTTTCTCGCTGTCACTAACTGAGACTGGATGTTTTTGAAATAACACATGGGAGATGTTCGTTTGCGCCTGGTTTAATGGGTTAAGAATGAATTGGATAAAACTGCTTTGTTTAACAGTAGATTGCGTTTAAAAAGGTCCTCTCTGCTCAGCCGTGTAGTAGGCCCCATGTGTTCTAGTAGTAAAGAATGGGACGTAGTTTTACATAAAGAAAAATAAAATAAAACGTGCAAAATCAGACCAAGGAAGATTGGCGAGGCCCAGGACGGATTTGAGTCCCCTTGTGTTTCAGCACCATGGACAGCAACTCAGCCCAACATCACAAGCGCTCTTCAGAAACCGACTGCTTTTATTTTCAGTGAACAAAGTTGAGACGCTCTCATCCACTTCCTAACAGAGCTGTGCATTTGTGAGACTTTTTTTTCTTCTTTTAATAGTGATACTCAACTGCTGAGACCTAAATAATATTCAATTACATTTGCATGCACATACTAAAGAAAAAATAAAAATCATGTAAACCTATTTTTTCCTCCCAAGATGTAAACTTTTAGTTATACATTTCTGTGCGTGCGTTAAATCAAATAAGCCAAACCGATCCGGATATTTCACGAATGTAACGCCAATGTAACAGTAGCCTATATAGCTAACATTGTGTTAAAAAAACGAATCAAACATAATGAGGGAACCATGGAGACGAAATAAGCTTTTCCATCCGACTTTCAGTCAGTCACAAAGAGTCCCCCTCTCTCTCTCTCTCTTTGCAATAAAAGGGTCATTTGGTTTTGTTACGAGCAGAAAAGTTTGTTGATAGTTTTTGGGAAACTCATGGCACTGTCTTTGGAGGAGTCTTGGTGCTGCTGCAAGGCCGCCGCGCTCCTCTCAGCCTCCAGGATGGCGCCTTTGGTGTTCGTGGTCCAAGAGACGGTGGTGTTGGTCAGAGCCTGGCTCAAAGTGCTGTGCCTGAACAAGGGGTCGTGGAACACCCCGTCCACCCAGTTTCTCAGGGTCGTGACCGGCGAGTCATGCCTGTTGTCCATGCCGGTCACGGGTGAGGTAGCGGCGGGGGATGGGGTGAGGGAGGAGGGCGGCGGCTGGCACCTAAGCATACACGACGGGTACTCAGTCTGGTTCAGGGACGTCGCAGTTTGGGCTAATGACCAGATCCGAGGCTTGCCGTCTAATATCTGGTGCCCGTGCTGCTGCTGCTGCTGCTGCTGCTGCTGCTGCTGCTGCTGCTGCTGGTTATAACACGCTTTTGCCTGCTGTCTGCTGTCCGCCTGGAAATCCTCCGGGCTCGTTTTCAGACAACTTTTGCTCAAGTCCTGCTCGCCTCCCAGAGAAACAGGGATGGAGATTTTCAGAGACGCGTCCTTGATGAGGTGTTCGGCGGGGCAGTCGCCCGTCGTTGACATGTGTGTGTTCATGTGGTATCGGTGCTTCAGCTCACACTCAGAGCTCTCAGACTCCAGCGTGTCGAAGTCGTCCAAGTCGCTCAACTGGAGGTCCTTATCAGGCCGACTTCTGGTCTCTGGGAGAAAGAGAACAGAGAGGAGACGAAGGACATGGTCAGTGACAGATATGGCAGCAGATCTGATAAGGGCATCCTGGACACTCACTCTCCAATCCAAAGTATTGAAGTTCAATCACACTTGTAAAATGTCGACTTTAATTCAGTAATTCACGTGTAAGTGTAGTGGTAAATACTATTATCTAGTATCTATCAGTTTAATCATAAATCAAGTTTCACCTTACATACTGTATATAGTTTAAGTACAGTCTGATGTACTTTCATTTATTAACTAACTTAATTCAGTCCTGTCAGAAATATTAAGCCATAATCAGCTGAAAAAAGTTGGAAAACACAATCTCACCATTACAAAGACCCTTAAATTTAGATTTGAATCTCCACCATATCCCTGTGTGAAACTGACTCTGGTCTGTCTAATGGTATTCCATAGCTTCATTGTTATAGTTATCAGAGTGATACAGCATGCATGTACACAAAACTGCTGACACTGTTTAATAAAAAAAAATACAGTGCTTTTAGCACAGTGCATATAACAATAAAATGTTTGACTATACAAAGTGTAAGGCCTCTATGTTCTTTGTTTCTTATTATCAATATGATAGTTTTTAACAGTAAAACGGCATCAAACAAATACTATTCTTTTTTAAATCATACAGTAGCAAATAAAATAAGATGCAAGACTGCTAGCGTTACCTTACACTGATTAGTAGATTTAATCAAATCTTATTCTAACTGACATTTTTGAACACAATAAAATATGTCAGTGTGGTCACATCATCCCACTGTATAGTTGGATAAAATCTGAAATAGGGTAGATTTAAGATCTATGATAAAAGTGCATTTTAAACAGTATTAAGATCATGGTTCATGTTCTTCTGTAATTATTTGTGATTCATCCTGATCCCTCCAAGTGAGATAAGACAGGACACAGTTACTCAATATGTACACATGCTCTCAGTTCAAGTGATATTCAGAAATAATGCTGCGGTTAAGAATGTTTCCATTCCAAACAAGAAGAGTGCCATGTTTTGAAACTTATAGCAACAACAACAACAACAACAACATTGCAGTTTTAAGTTGTCATGAATACATTACATGCTTTTGAGACAAAAGCCACCTATAATATAGTGCCAAACAATTGAGCACAAAGCTTTAATAGATTCTCTTTATTTCTGCAGTGCAATGAGAAATGGTGACACTAACCATCCTCATTGTTCTCGCTTTTTATCTGCTCCTCCTGAGACCCATCTTCATCCTCGTCATATCTCTTCTCCTCTGAGCCCTTGTTCCTGGGCGGCCATGTCATCTTGTTCTCCTTCTTGAGCCTCCTCCTGGCGTTGGCGAACCATGTGGAGACCTGCGTCAGGGTCATCTTGGTGATGATGGCCAGCATGATCTTCTCCCCTTTGGTCGGGTACGGGTTCTTCCTGTGTTCCTGCAGCCAGGCCTTCAGGGTGCTGGTCGTCTCACGTGTGGCGTTCTTCCGCCTTGTTCCCCCATCCATGGAACCATATCTGTTAACGAGAAGAACACAACCACAATGGTAATGAGAGTGTAAATAGAAAATGTGATGCATGTTGCATTACAATTTCTAATGTGTTGCCCTGGCAGTTTCTTTTCTGAAAAACCATGAGAGAGCCATCTGCTTGGGATCTTGAAATGATGCATGATGAGCATTATAAGCATGACAGTCAATTGTTTGAAGGTCTGAAAAATAGTACACATCATAAACACATCACTTAAGAGACATCATTTAGAAAATACGAGGGGGAGGGGCCAGGTAAGGACTAAACACACCATTTTCATCCCTTTGGGAACTGTAACATTAATATTATCAGTAAATTGTTTTACAGAATTGTACATAAGCCTTGGAGAACCATGTGCAGTATACAGAGCACCTACATTCCCTGAAATCCCTCAAACAATCCTTCTGTCGCACCTACACTGGTATCCAAAGTACATCTCCTATCATTTTCGGAATATGCAAATTATTCTACCTACGTAAAATGTTTGGACTATATGCACGTATATTTTCCAATATCAATGCATTGCCTATTATAGCCATTCTTAGCGTAACTCTTTGCCTACCCACATATATCAGTCATAGACCTCCATTTAAAATGCACAGTGTTGATTTTCAGTCAGCAGTGAGCTGTAAAAGTCCTCTCAGGGGAGGCTTTTATGAGGCCTTTATTGCTCCGTATAGCTTAGTGCAGGTCAAGCACTGCTAAGGGAATCGAGAGGAGAGGAGGGCTGCACCTTTCCATACCCCGCGTTGTTCTCTCGCAGATAAAATAGACTGTAAAATTGCTTTATTGACTGTAATGATGGGCCCTCAGGTAACAGGCGGGCGCAGATAGAGTGGTACTGCTGTAGGCCTGCTTGTTTTTCTGAGTGCCACTAATTCTGTCTTGCTTTAGACTTTTAGGCATTTTGCTGTCTGTGCACTTATTAGCACTCCTGCTGACACCTTTTTGCACTTTATACTGAATTTAGAGTGATTGGTAAAAGAAGCCTGGTCTTTGGTTTTGGGTTATGTGAACTCTCGTATCGCTATAAAAGCTAATCAATATGACACTTTGCTGATCAATTAAAATGCAACATTAAAAAAAAAAAAAGCAGTTTTCATCCCAAGCATGTCTGTTAGTGCTGACATCTTTTAAGTTGCTGGCTCTGTTCACAAAGCATCCTGGTCACATGTATATTTATTGTTCACGGCATCCATTTCCACCGTATCACAGACTTAATTTGGACATCATGTCATTATTGGGAAGGCCTTTCAATATGGCAGGCGTGCTCATCACAACACTGAAGAGGCCTCATGTCTTTTCTGAAAGGGGGCATGAGTCTTGTGAAGCACATCACCCCCATCAGGAAATAAATGTGTCATGAGATGAAGGTGATGACCCAGTGTTGCTCGACGTGATGAGAATGGACTTGACCTCTCAGGGCTGATTGATTTAACGCTGGGAAAACTCATCCTACACTAGTGCGCAATACTTTGAGAGTTACTGTCTGCCTAAATTTTGATTACATCCTGTTTGAAGCAGGTGATTTAAGTCTGCTAAAGTGAACTTTAACTACACAGCTCAAGTTCTGTGATTCTAACTTTTCCATCCTGTACCACATTGTATTAAGTTACACGTACAGGTCACTCCCACGTCTGATGTTTGCATTGATGATCAAGCCTTTTTACATTCAAAAAATCAACAGAAGTCACATTATAATACAGCAGAAACAACATACCTGTCATACTGATACTGTCCCAATGTAGGATCATAAGGATAGTACGCTGTTGCCTGGGTTATTCCCGCATGCGCAGAAGCTGTGGCATCTTTAGTATCGAATGCGCCCTGCAATCACACACATACATAAGTGTTTTAAAGATGATGCAAATAGGAAATCAATTCTGGTACATTAAATGACTCACCTACTGAAAAACAGACAGACTTGTATTGGTTGTATTTAAAACCTGCTTGGTTATGTTAAGTCATTAAGGCTATTGAAGAGGGTAATGACTGATTGTGCAGTAAATCAAATTTTTTTAAATACCCTCCTGCAAAACTAAACATGCACAAACTATACTAACAAAAATCTTTGATCTAAGATTTTCAAAATATGTTTTTTAAAATAAAACCTTCAGAAAAACACAAGGAAGCAGTAGGTTTATTAGCAGGAGCCTGAGCTAATAAATCCAGGAAGTTTAATTATTATCTTCAGTTAGAAAAGCATAGCCTATAGCTATTCTGAATAGTCTTCTCATCACAATTTTTTTTAACACTGGAACAAACAGCATTCTTGGACTCTGGGGTATATTATGAAAACATATGGAATTATTTTATTTTTTAATACAATATCGATATATTTTTAATAAAATACTGAATCTTCAGAGTCAGCCAACTTATAAAACATGTCTCAGCATTAATGGGATGCTTGAACTTTTTTCTTGCTTCATTTAAACATGAAGGAAACCTCTGAACCGAGAAAGTGATCCTATCTCGCCTTGCTGAGAAGAATTTTCCAATAAGTAAAGAAAAGTTTGCTTGAAGGGTGACATGAGGATAAATCACGTTCAGTACGAGACTGGTATTTTGTTGTGTAGAGCATAAAAAAGAGGAGCGGTGCACCCTGCGGCTCCATTAATCAATGCCAAGAGGGCTCAGATGAAGGGCTTACCAGAGAGTAGAAAGCCGAGGCGTCCGTGCCGTATGTAACGTAATTCCCATAGCCTTGACTGCCGGTGTAGGGGCTCCCGTACACGCCAAGCGCGGCGGCTGAGCTGAGTTCATGTCTCGCCGTGGCCAGCAGCCGGCTCTCGTACACGGGGCAGTAGACTGGTGTCTGACCGGACGCTGCTACTCCGGAGTCGGCTATGGATCTGCCGGTGGACTCGCAGCAAGTGGTCAGAGAGTTGGTTGTCATCAGGAACTGGGTGGAGACCGAGAGAGAATTTACCTTTTAAAAAAGTTATATTTGATTCTGCATTGAAACAAAATCCAATGTTTGGATTTTGAAGTTAGTTTATAACTTTTATTTTTTTCAATATGAACTAAAAAAATCATCTCAGTGAAATGAACACGATTCTACCGGTTTCCAAATGCTGTTGTACTTCTCTGACCTCAAAATTGAACATGATTTAAGTTAACGAAAAATGATTTTGCTTCTTTGTAGATAACCAAGGTAAACTCGCCCTTACTCGCTCTTTTTTTGTTTCAGAATGTCAAGCTTTGGAAAACTAAAATACAACATCAAATCACTTATAAAGATATTTGATGATGAATGATGCGTTGAATTCGTGGGGTAATGTGCGCGTAAAACGTGTCATCAGAACAGAACGTTACAAACAGATACAACATGTTTTCCCAACAACGCCCAGTAATACCCAAAGTAATGCCCAAATGATCTTTTATGGCTCAAAGCCAAAACAAAACAGCAGCTGGGTTATGGCGTAAAACACACACAGCGTGTGCAGAACAAGTTGGCACGTGTGTTCCAGCGCAGATAAACATATGGTTGACATTACAGAGCGGCTATTATCTTGCAGAAATCAGTGAACGGGAGGTCGGGGGGGTCTCGCTGGTTTCTGCTTTCCCTCTTCTTAGTTTTTTATTTTTTTTTTTCTATCGCTGCAGGAAAACAGGTATCAGTGGCTGAAACGCAATACCTTTCCGATACGCGAAATGACTGTGACAGCTTCGCTGATTCTTGGCCAAAATGCGTAAAAGGATCACGCTGAAATCGATGACATAATCAATCGCTGCAATATCAAAACCAAAACATCCGATTAACTGAGCAAAGGTAGTTACATGGACTTACTTGTGGAGCAGACGAATAGGGATATCCAAATTGTGGATATGACATGGTAGAGAGGTCCCCCAATATCCAGAAATAAAGCGAGACTGAAGGTCTCCACTCTAACGCAGGCTGCAGCTCTGTTTGACTGTACCAATTGATTGTTAAGCACTGGCTCCTGGATGCTTATAGGGCGAAGCAGAGTAGCATGTTTAATTTGTGGAAAATGCCCCCCACTCAAACGCCTTTCAATGGCAAAAAAAAAAAAAAAAAAAAAAAAAAAATCTTCTAGCTCTCCCTTTTTTTAAAGCTATATTAGAAATAGATAAACGAATTAAGGTGATATGGGCTTCCTGTGCCTGGAATAATCACTTTGTTGTCAGATACATATTTTTGCCGTATAAAAACATAGTATAAAAGACGTCAGCAGCAGAGGCAGGTTGTTTTAAACGGCGGTGACTCTGACGTCAGAAGTTTCCCACTCTAAAAATGACCGGACTGTAACTTTAATATGCATTTTCTTTCTCAGGATGAAGAAAAGAAAAAAAAAACAGAAATGAACAATCCAACAAGAAATCTTCAAGAGGGAACAGAGGGGGGGAGTACTTAAAAAAACATGTCCTGGAGATTAATTTGCAGTCCCAATCGATTAATTAAGCCAATCAGTGTCTTCAATATGCAAACGTATGTATCAGTTTAAATGCATTAGGCCCAATTAAGCACATTCTTATCATTCCTCCGCATTGATGCTAATCACATGGGGAACTAATTGATTTTAAATTAATTAGTAAAGAATATTTTTATACTGGGCAGAGACAAAAATCACAGCCCTCCCATATATTGAGCAAATAGATCCACAAAAATAAATGTGAAAATATTAATATTTGGTATTTATTAGATAATTACCAACATAAAAAAGACCACATTTTGGTTTGCCCCAATTCCACCTGGAGCAATGAGTCCCCAGAGTGTTGTAATGACCCTAATGCTTCCCCAAAAGTGCCTAATAGGGTGTAGTTGGAATGAACTTTGCAACTTTGCACCTCTTCGCACGAACTTCACACACGTGCACGGATATTATTTAAATTGTTATAAAATTTTCAACCACGTCATCCTATCTATCTATCTATCTATCTATCTATCGATCTATCTATCTATCTCTCTTTCTCTCTCTCTCTCTCTCTCTCTTCTATCTTTTATCTTCCTTTCTGGCCAGGTAAAATCGTTAAACTGCAGTTAACCAAAACAGCCAGAATCCCCAAACTCGTCCTCCACAGTGCCGGTGCCGGTGCGCGCTGCCTTGCTTGGAGAATCCCGGGTTGAGACATGTGGATAGCCCCAGGGGTCACTCCTCAAATTAATGATGATGTACTCCTCCCCTTCCTCCCCTTTCTTCTCCCCTCTCCAGCTGGATCTCTGCCTGCCGGTGACAGGTCGATTGAGAGTGATTGATGACTATCTAGGGGACCGGGGCCAACATAATAATATGATACAGGCTCCTTTCAATAATTGCTCTCTTTCATTTACAGATGAAATAAGTAATAAACAGCTATAAAGACGGAGGCTTTTGCTTCGATTAAGTAGCCCAACTTTTTTTTTTTTTGGTTTTATTTTGGTAGGGTGGTGTGGGAGGGCGGGCTGTCTGTCTGTTCTCTCATACATTCTGACAAATTGAATTATAGGGGGTTAGTACCTCCAAGCAAATGGACGCATTAACGCTGTGAACGGGGAAGGGGGGTCAAAAGGGATCAGCCAGCGCTTTTTAATTTGCATTAACTCTAATGCCACCTTAACATTAACAACCCGTCTGAAGCGCTCAACCATACACTCACTCACACTCTCTCTCTCTCTCTCTCTCTCTCTCTCTCTCTCTCTCTCTCTCTCTCACACACACACACACACACAAAACACACACACACACACAGGTCCCCTTTGTCTTATTACAGTAATTTAGACTTTTTTCTGTTTTAAATGCATTGGGGTTAATGTGACACGCAGTGCATTAAGGCAGGGCGGGACCCAATTTATCTTTAACATCACACCCACTGGACGGAAGAGAAAGTGTTGACACGTTGATTTTGGGGATGGTGTGAGCGCACCTGACACACGCACGAGCACACCCATAAGTGGCATATATTCTTCCACAGATATATTGTATAATCAGGGCCACTCTGCTACGTTTCTTTATGGTCCTTTGCATGGGCCTCTACCCTTGTGTATGTATAGAATCCAGCTGGATACAGTGGGCAATCTGATAGACACATTCACTAAACTATACTGGCCACATTCCCTCCCTCCTCCCCTTGGTGTATACCTTTTCATTATCCACTGCGTTACCCAGTGTCATCGGGCGCCTATAATAAAATATTTAGGCACACTAGTATATGCTTTTAGATGGAAAATAAAGGCGACGGCAGGAGTTGATGCTTGTTTAGCGTTTAAAGATTAAAAGAGAAGCTTCCTTTTTTTCTTGGACAGATGTGGGGATGCAGGGATGTTTAAAGTGGAGCAAGTTATTCTATTCCAGTTCAGGACAAATGGGCCATGCTTATGACCTGATTGCATTTTCTTTCTTTTCCTTTTTTCTTATGAAATTAAACATGATAATCAGCGAGTTGTTATCAGTTATTAATTATCTAGATTAATGAGCGATTTGAAGATGATTTTAGTGTATAAATTAGGACAGATAGCAGTGTTCAGCAGTGATTTAGTGTAGGAGCATCCTTCATATTGATGAGCAGCATAAATCAACGGCCTGACTGGAATTAGACTAACTAATGGGACGATTGTGACACCGCAATTGGGTCATAAATGCAACCATAAAGATCTTCTTTTGTATCTGCAAGTCTAACATTCTTGAGTTTTTTTGGTCATTTAGTTATGCTTATTTAGTTATTTATTCAAGTTTCAGGTTTTGCCTCATGGCATCAACCTCAAACCATTGTAATCTGAATAATAACTGTGTTGCACTTTGCAGTAAGCCTGCTAATTTGCATCTCCTTTCCAACTAAACTCTTATTAAAAAGTTCCCCAGAAACGTTGTAATCATGAAGGTGTCACTTCCCTGATAATCTGTCTTTGATTAATGAGCCGCAAGGAGAGAGCCTGAGTGCGCCTGTGTGTGTGTGTGTGTGTGAGAGAGTTTATGTTTGTGAGAAATAGAGAGATAGAGAGAGGTGAAGGGAGGAGGGTAAAACACCTCCAATTCTAGTCATCTGAGTTTAAAGTGAGACACAAAAACAAAGGTGAACTGTGTCAATGAAGCACCAAAGCTAAATCTTTCATGACAGTGATGGGTAATGTTGAACTACATTGTTTATTAGGCTGCTTTGAGAATTCTGGCTGTGGGTATTATGGCACAGAGTTCAGTTGTAGGTACACTGTGCTGATGGTACACCTAAAGAGTTAATGCCACCTCAGAACACAACCCAGTGGCACTTCAATTTGAATTAACCACATGAACCATGCTGTGCAGATTGCAAAGACCTTTGTGACACTTCTGATTTGACGCAATACAATGAAACTGACTTGACTTGATTAACAAGTAAGTAGTCTGCCCATCTGTTCAACAACATCTACATCTACAAGATTGGAAAAAAATACCTTCCTGATACTTGAGTTTAATCAATTTTTTCAACGTAAAAATCTTAAACCTGTCTCATCTGTTCATCTTTTGTAACCAGTGCATATTAAATACGATAGGTATACAGCAATAGCCTCTGCCACAACAGAACATAGTGATCCTGATGTTAAATTAGTGTATAGTAGCATTTAGTTTATACAGTGGTGGAGTTACAGACAAGAGCTCCTGGAATGCCATGCCATTTTTTTTATTCTTAGTAACAGAATAGAAACTCGGGTCAATAAGATACATATTTGTGAACATAAGCAACATATGAACCAACCGTCAACCTTTTGTCTCACAATTCATATATAACCAGTTATACTTTAACATTTATTTTGAACTCCAAGAAATGAAACAAACTCTTAATAAGTGTGGATTTTTGTTGTTGTTATTGTGGATTGTAATGCTCATGGCAGCAACTGTTGTGTCTTTTGATGACGTGTAGAAGGAGAGTTGCTCTTCAGTGGCACAGGGATGACTTGCAATATATTAAATATTGCTGACAATTACCTGTCAATCAATTAACTCCTCAAAACCAAGTTTTCATAAGTTCTTGTATAGTTTCACGCTCAGTGTTATTTCACTTTGTCTGAGCTAAATTTGTGCCTTTGTACAAGTTTTTTCCCCCACAGATTCAGATTGGAGTGGGCAAATCACAGGCAAAATGCATAAATTGTGCTCTGAGTTTTGGACAGGAGGGTTGAGCGAGCACAGAGACAGGAAACTTGCCTCAATCATGTGTGGTTCAGTGATAGTGCTGATGTTGACCTCTGCCATGTTCAAACTCCCCAATGTGGGTTAGCATCAGGTGAAAGAAGAACCTAGTTTATTGACTTCTTTAAAATGGACTGTTTTGTATCTCTTTGTCTATGATTCTCAGTTTTTCAAGTCAGTTCTTAACCCCCATTTGTCAAAAAGTAAATGTTAAGCCACATTGTGAGTTTATACTGTAATCTTGGAGTTCTACTCTGTTTTTTTTTTACAGTATTTATATGTTTTGGTCCAACTTCATAAAACATTGGCTCTACTCTGTCCTATTGTATTTTATTTTTCACCCTGTATGAGGTAAATGTTCTGGTGCTCTGATGTCTTGTGGTCCACTGTCTCATGCATTGTTTTCTGAGTCAACCACAAAGAAACCCAAGATGACCTCAATAGCTAGCTGCACAGGCCGACTCGCTCGGTGACATGAAGCCCCGAGCAGCTCCCAGGCCACCATGTTTCTCTTTCTGCAGTCATTGAAATAATGTCCGAGCATTGTTACACACACACACGCACACACACACACACACACACATGCATACGCACACACACATGCACAGGCACACACACATGCATATGCACACACAAACACACGCACACACACACGCATATGCATACACACATGCACAGGCACACACACACACACACACACACACACACGCATACACACACACACATGCATGCATGATTATCAAGCAAAACAGTAGCCTATTTGTTGTCTAGTCTGTCTAGTCTGTGAGTCCAAATTGAATATTGATCTCCAACGATCTTCTCAATGTATTTCTTATTTCATCCTGAACAGCACAATGATTTTTTTTTTCCTCTTCTATTTTAACCTTAAAGCCCTAATGGTTTTTGCATGAGTTGGAGGCTGGGTTGCTTCAGGCACTCTGAATAAAAATGGGGAATTTTGCTGTTGCTGAAGATGTTTCCAGGTGGTAATAAATAATTTTATTTTGTGGATTGTGCAAACTAGTCAACATTCTGTATCTTAACCAGCTGAAGTGGCTTTTAAAATGACTTCCTTTAATCTAATGTCAGGTTAGCTTGGTCAGACTACGGTTAATTTCTTACCACTTTACTGGGTTGGTAAAGAACAAATATGTAAGTGTAGATGAAGCAGCCATGTTAGGAAAGTAGGAGGAAACAACTTGGGTTCGAGAGGGACTGTAAGTATATATTTTAAATTACTCAATGGGGTATAGTAATGTTGTTATTGGTTAAAAAGACTGGAAAAATAGGACAAATGGGGTAACAGTGTTGATATTGCAATAAAAAAAATGTTTTATGTTACTGTGTTTTAAAATTGTAATACTAAATTTAACTTTGGGAAATGACAGTATGTTTTTTTATTATAGTGTATATCATTATTTCTGCTGGGGAACAAAATATTCAGCTAAGCCTGTAAATAAGAAGAGTTGTTTATAGCTGTGGTTATAAAATACTTGCATGTTTTAAAAAGCTGGGGAAAAGTATCGTAGCTTTAATGTGGAATCAATCTAAAGATCAATATAGATGTTAAAGTAAAACCTAGACAAGCTTTTATATCCTGTCATTTCACAATTACAGGTTCCCTGGGGAGTTGTTGACCTCCAGTAGCTTTGTGGAGCTGTTTTTCTATGAGTTGGTCCAGGTTTTATTCATCTCTTGCACCCGCACAAGGGTGATGCAATATACAGTCCTACCAATGACATCACACTATCTACACTGATCTACAAATGGCGGTAACACGGCAAGATCCGCTGCAGTGTACTAATAAAATACAAAAATAACTTGGCTTCACAAATGTTTTATGTGGAAGGAAATGCACTGGACAGTTTGTCAGCGTATTGGTGAGTAGCAATGACTGTAAACATAATTTTTGTTTGTTTACAAGAAAACACCAATGGGCCTGATTTCACATGCACTCAGAAAGAAACTTTATTGACGTTTAGTAGACAACTTATAGTATAAAGTTTAGTGTGTCAAGGTTTGCATCTTCAAAACTAACTGGATAACACGTTAGCAAGTTCATTACATTTAGTTGTCTAGTTCTGCAGTCTTTTTTTTAAATTCTTTTGTAAAAAATGTTGACACTTTATTGTATGGGATGTAATCTGAAGGGTTAAAAAAATAAAGCAGACAACAGTGTATGAATCATCATTAATGTCATTAAAAATCCACACAACTTTCCAACGCAACTTTCTAGTCACTCAGACAACATGCAGTAGATTCCATGCGTACTGCACTAAACACATTATGAAGGTAGACATCCAAATGCATTATGCAAATCCTGCAGCATCAGCACCTTCAACGATAGCATGTCCATTATCACTCATGTATTATCCCAAGCAGGGTGCGCAGCAATTGCGGTGAAATCCAATGAAAGTAGACCTACTTTTTTAACAATACCACGATAATATGTCTGAGATGAGTCTACCGAACCCTTTCTTTCTTCATCTTCCTCTCACTCCCATCTCTTTCGCTGCTCTTCCTCTCCAGTCCCTCTAAGTGGTTTAACATGTCAAAGTTCTCTCGGCTCATCCATAATTGATCACCACAACGGGAGCATCTTTGCTGCACTTAGTTAACTAGCTATCTGCAGGTGTTCCCTTAGCAACTGGCCAGGGACTGCAATACTGAAATATGGTAGACTCCCAAAAATGGGAACCCAACGTGTCTTGTAAACCTTGGTGTTGGCCCCTTGTTCACTGGTTGTGTTCTTAGACTGAGTATGTATGTCTGCCCATTACACGGTCCAGGATATGGGTGGAAACAATCAAATGTCTTGTAACATTGGCATTTGCACCTGCTCCTCTGTGGTCATCCCTGTGATTTCAATGCTGAGTGGAATGGATATTCTCCTTTTTACAACATTTTAATGTAGTAAATTACAACTCATGCAACAACGGTGCTGGTTATTTTTCATTTGGAGTTTTGCTTGGGAATGTATGCATATGTCACTGTAAACCCAACATTTTCCATGATTTCTCTTGTTTTGATTTGTAATCTGACATAGTTTAGAGAAATATTTCAAATTCAGTACACCATTTATTTACTTATTATTTATTTAATTATTCAGATTAGTCATTTATTACACACACAGAACAAGAGCAAACTTTGGTGGCTGACACTTTCTCATATAACACAAAGCATATGAGAAAGGGTAACATTCTCTGGAAACACACACCACCCCATACTAAAATAAATTGGGGGGAAAAATAAAATGAAAGAAATATTGAATTACCAAATAAAAAATCAATTCAGCAAAGAAGACAACACAGTTAGAGTGCATGGTCCAAACACAATAGAAGCTGCTGAACCCTGCTCTGCCCTTTAAACCATCAGGAAAACAAATGAAAACTAATCAATGTCGCACCAAGGTAACAGTAGACTGCCATAAATGAATACAGTGTTACTGGCTGTCTGCCTGTTTTGTCCAGCCTTTCATAAGTGCCTCATATGAAATGCTGCAGCATATTAACTAATCAAGGAACCTGCAAAAGGGGGACAAATCATTGGAGATTAGGAGTGGAGAACTAAACCAACTTTTGAAATTCTATATTATATTATTTTACATTACATCAGATTTAATCTGTAAATGTACTCTGTCTTTGTAGTGGGTCCAGAATGCTAAAGTCTGTCTGCCACATAATCTTTAATGATACTCGTATCTCTATTGCTTTCACACAAAATTTGATGTGCGTGTCAAATGTGTGTTCTAATTGTGTAATATGTGTATGAGTTATTTCAAGGTAATTTAAAATACAACAATTAATGCATTATTGCTGCAACCTGTATTGCCATCTCTGTTTCTTTAAAACTATGTCTGTATATGATCCCATCCAATGAGTTACATCTGATTCCATGCATTTTTATCTGCAGCATATACAACTGTTACAGGCTGCAAGTAATGGAAGTAGCCAACACAAGTTATTTTATCTCGAGGACAATCTATCCACCAAGCTTTTTAGTTTAAAACCAACATTTTTATTTTGCTGATCTTAGGAAACTAATGGAAACATAGCTGACACAGACTGTTATCTAGCAGCCATTGTAAGCAACGTTTGAGTCTATACCCAAATTTAAATAAAAAAGCAGAGGTACACCATCGCCTATTATAGTATCTCAGGAATCAGTGTTTTTTCAGGTATTAAGTATTTCAAGTGCAATTGGAGAAAAGGTGACAACCTGTCTATGCATGAGCTAACCTTAACATGTATACCAGAAAGATTGTAACTTTTATGTATCTGATTACGATGTAGCTTTCTTTTCAGTGTTATCCTTTAGGAAGGGAAATGCAAACAGGCTGGGCAGCCAAACAAAGAGACTTGTCAATCACCTTTCTGCCTGAATGTGTCCCATCCTGTGTGTGTGTGTGTGTGTGTGTGTGTGTGTGTGTGTGTGTGTGTGTGTGTGTCAACGGCAGACCCATCATGTCAGACACCGGAATGACACTGATCGCAGTGCAATGCGCACACACACACACACACACACACACACACACACACACACACACACAGGGGCCAGGTGGCTGCTCTCTCTGTCATGACAGACCCCAGACCAGACCACTGACTCCCTCGACTCCCCCGACACCTGCGACCACCACCAGTGTAGCCAACCCAGCTGCAACCATGCACAGCCACCGGTTATTGAATACATTTTCCCCCATTTGAAATTTGCAAGGAACATTTTGTTTTATATTAATATAGATACTGTTGTACCAGCCTGGGGTGCTGTTTCCTGCTGTTTTGATGGTCATAACATGGTTTAAAAGAGTGACCCACGTGCCATCACTTCACAAGTATGCCAGTTTTCAGTCAAACCAGTCAACATGCCATTCTAAACAGAGATCTGCTATGTCACGGCCTGGGTCTCAGGTACACCATGCTGCCCTGAGGATAAATCAGGGATTTTAGCTTACTTTCCTTGTACTTGTGTATCTGACAGGACCTCACCACGATGTGCAAAAGTGTCAAGGACAAGTACTCAAGTGAGTTCGAGCAAACTCCAAATTCAGCATTGAAAATAAGCTCTGAAAGTATGTTAGTACACCTCTGAAGACATGGTTGATACTGAAATCTCTTGCTGTCCCTGCCCTGCTGCCTTTTTATGTTTTTATACAATAAATGTATTCTTATACTTCCTATATTCTCTGCCCTCTCCTTCCTTTCCCCTCCTTTTCTTTGTCTAGAAATGACCTGTTTCCATCTTCTTTCACCATCTTCCCATTTGTTTCGGCTCCTGAAGCATATGGATATTATAAAGTAATGATCCTCTTTCAATATTCACCTACATAATAGAACTAGTACATTGAGCGTAGCTGCGTTAAGGGGCAGAGGATGCGTTATAGGCAGTGATTATCTTCCTGAAGACGACACAGGCCTAGGCAAGCACTTACAATTATTTATTCATAATGCATCCACTGAAACACAAATGCACTTTATTGTCTCATTCTGCATCTTATTTTACCCATAAACCAGAAAATGGGCTGGGATTCTAATGAAAGAGCCATGTTAATATCAAGGCCGATAAGGGTTGGCATGTGCAGATGGGAGCACAATGTGGAAACCCAATCACAAGTTCCTTCAATCACTCAAAGCCAGAACAAGAGGGAATGGATGCATTTGAATATTTTCCTCTACCTGGAGGTATTAAAACTATACAATTTTAATAGCTATTTAACATGCAGTTGCTTTTTGTGCCTCTCATTTTTGCAGTTCTGCATGAAAAGCAGGCAGGTAATGCAGGAGTAACTGTGGCAGTTATGGGCATGACATGGTTTTTCAACCATTCCCCGACTTTAATCGCTGCATTAAGATCTTACTCACTGAGTGGGCTGCTCTCTCGCAGCAGTCTAATTCTGTCTTTCTTCTTTATTCTGTTGTCTTCGCTGTGCTTGCTGAGACGCCAGAGATTTGGGCCACATAAAGAACTTTGTACTTCATAATTCAATACTTCATTCCGTTTATTTCAACACTTCTCTGTTCTTCAAAAAATAAATGTTTATTTTAATCTTACAATTGGGAATTCAGTCTGTAAAAATAACACATATACATTATGTAGGCAAATTCCCATGATGAAGCAGTGCTGTAGGCCTATCTATACTCTAAAAAAAATGTTTGCATGAGCTTCTTCACTATAATTAAAGCAATGCAATAGATTCAACCTCGCCAGTATTTCCATCTATCTGATGTATGGTGAGCCACAGTCCAGCCATAATTTCTGGCCCCTTTACATGTCTGAGTGTCTGCGTCAAAACTTGTGAGAACTGCCAGACTGTCCTGCTCACCAAGACAAACGTCCATAGTAATTTCTTAGGACCCATATTTACGTTTGTTGTTAGCCGGCAGTAATTATGGCGGGTGCAAAGGAGGATTTCAGGTGACGTAGTGTAAAGAGCACCAAAGTCTGCGTAGGTACACGGGATACTGTTGTTTGTGTGAACCCAAAAATCAATATTGTATTTTAAGTTAACCAACGTAGCTACGTTACTATGTTACTATGTAACCCCATCATAGAGGTAACTATGTCATGGGTTTTTGTCCGTAACAAACTTACTCATTTTAACCCAAACCATGATCTTTACCTAAACATAACCAAGAAGATTTTTTGCCTAAACTTAGCTAAGTAGTTCCCTTTCACAATGTTTACCACATGTTTAAAACTGTGACAGTTTTGTGATGAATAGATCACTGATAAAATATAATTTGGGAGTCATTAGCAAACGACCTAGTGTGTCGTTTAGGAATGAGGACCTGTTGTTACTGCTTACAGCAATACCATCAATCAAAAGGGTTTTTGGGCTCAGGTTAAAGATGGTTAATGTTTAGGTCAGGTCCATGGTTGGGATTTCAGTCTGCTAATCATAGGATTTGTACACAGTCTATGAGAAAATGCATTGTAAAGCTAATTTGAGGGAAGTCCCCGAACATGGGCTTTGGGAAAAAAAACGATTGATGAATTAGTGGAGACGGAATACCCATGAAGAGCATAAACACAGTACCTGTGGTTTACACAATTTTAGGGGCATATTTTCATTCTTCTAACCATTTTCCCACCATAGTAAAAATAAACTATTTTATTGGAACGCAAGTGCAATTTTAGATGTGGTACAGTTGCATAAAAAGTCAATAAAAAGCTGTGGGTGGGCGCAAAAAGTTCATAAATTGACAGAAATGAAAGAAAAAGGGAGAGAGGCTGGAGGAAAATAAAATAACAGAGAGAAGTGGAGTTTCTGAGAAAAACACACAGGCACACAGCGACCGCACACGGTCAGTGCTTACAGTACGTTGCTAGCTAACTGACGTTGCACCTAACGTCTGTACATTTGGTACATTGGAGGGAATAAACTGCAGACTGCTTAAACAATAAAGTAATGTGAATAACATGAGGTGAAACCTTGGAAAACACACTATGCCTGATCTCGTCTTTGATGATATAGGAACAAAATACCTAAATGTGCTTTATATCAATGTTACGGCTCTAGAGTTGAACAAAGTTGTGGTTGTGACTGTTCACAAGCAAATAATAACATTTCAACACTACTTATACCACATTGATCGGAAACATTAGTTCCCTTAAAATATCAGACTGTGTGTTCCTCCTGTGTCAGGGTCACTTTGAAAGTAAATAAGTAACAAGAAGATGAATGGTGATATGAATACTATGAAGGAGTATAGAGAAGAGGGAAGTCATTCCACCCATTCACGTACCTTTATTTTCCACTCGGCCGATCACATTTGAATATTTTGAAAGGAGTGCCTATGTTTGCCTTATCATGCATTATTCTGAGGCATTACCTGGGCCTTAACACTGCAATAAAGATGGCTGGGAAGTCTCTCTCCCGTTTTCACAGAGATGCACAACAATAATAATATTCATACACTACCCGCCTCAAGAAGAGGGGTCTTTCGTTTGACTTTATAATCCCTTTAAAGACGTGCATGTTAGTAGCAGAGATTTATCCAGTGTGAATGATACATAGGCTGTTTGTTCAATGCTGTGATACAAGGACAACATTTTGAGGCAATGAAGAAGAGCAATATTACCTTCAGTTGGGATGTGAAGTGCCAAATTGTTGTCTAAATCGTATAATCACTGTGGATAGCATAGTAAATGGTGAGGAATTAAATTAGAAGATATGGGGCAGCTTTGTCAGATATATGAGAGGTTAGATGGACACATTCTGGATAAAATCAAATAAACACTTGGATTAAAAGCATTCAGTGTCCATTTTGTTAGAACTAATACACAAATGTGTCATGATTTATCTTGTAGATATTAGTAAACTTCTCAGAAAAAATACTGTATAAAACTTCATGTTTTCAACAAATGACATAACAATTATAGGGACACTGCATCATTTCATAATGGACAACTGTAGGTTGCAGTATATCTGTGTTGAATTAATTCATTTTAGGACTTATCATTCCTTCTTTCACCAGAAACACAGTGCACACACACTTACACACATACACAGCAGGGAAAACAAGGTGTCACATCATTCCCTTATCATTCACTTCTTTCATTAGGGTATACAATGACCTCAACATGTGTTTTTCCCAAAATGATAAAAGGGGACATTCTGCTTCACACAGACCTGCCGAAGGAACACTGGGAAGCATGATAATGTAAATGTGACATTACATTGTTTTTAGTCCACTTAAAGGATGGTTCACTATGAGCTTTGTTCTGTCACTTAAAGGACTTCTGGGAAAAGGAAATTCTTAGAAAAAATTCTTATTTTTCATGCTAAAAAAAACTTCTTTTTGGTAACAATTGATTTTCAATTTGTTTATTTGTCTTAATATTATAAAAAAATATTATATTTAAATTGAGACTACAACCATGAATGCAAGTTTTTTTATTGCTACTTTGAGGATATAGTTTCAGATATATTCACGTTATTTTTTCAGTTATTATATGCTTCACAAACTATACTCTGCTTCTGCTGTTATTGTTTGCCCCAGTGCTCACAGACAAATAATATCTGTTGGCCTTTCGCCCTATGCGTCAAAAAAGTTTGAGCTGATCTGAGAACCAATGACATTTTCTGCGGAGATAGTTGAGGGAAATGAGAGGGTCTCCTAGCTTGCTGATGGAGATTTGTTGCTTGGGGGGCTTACACCTTTCTAAAACACCTTCCTTTTCTCAAATAAAGCAATGCTTGTGTGACATTAGCCTTTGAACAAGTACAGTGCCCTGAAACCATAAATAGAAATACATTTCACGGCTTCCATCCTGACCCTGAGCCCTATAGCCCATGGCCATTTCTGTCACACACCCACAAAGGGTCAACTCTCCAAAACCCCTGAATACAACCTTTTCTACCTGTCAGAAACAGAAAGGGGTGATGGTGGTGATGGTGGTGGTGGTGGTGGGGTGGGGCAGACATACAGACAGAAAAACAAACAAAAAGACAGAAAGAGAGAAAACCATCCCAGTGTCCGATGTTTGTCTCCTTGAGGTTGCCCGCAGCATTAATGCTTTTTGTCTTGCCTCTGGACCTATTTTACTCCCTTCTCTCCTTCTCCCTCCCTCAACCTTTCTCACTCTTTCTCCACCACTTTCCCTCATTCACTCCATCACTCTCCCTCCTTATGTGTCTCTCTGCCTCTCTTGCTCTCTCTCTAACCACTTTTCCTTCCGAAGGCTAAGGATTCCTGCGGCCCCTGAGAGAAGTGTGTGAAAATGCACAATGCAGGTCCCTCGGCGTGCCCACCCCCGGCACAGAGTGTGAGAAGAGGGCCCTGCATTTGATGCCTGACTGACCAAATCTTCTGCCAGATAGCTGGGCCTTTCTATTCCCAGAGGCGCGCCGAGAGCGTGGCCAGAAGTGGTGCGGAAGGAGAGGGGAAGGCACAGTAATTGTACCAAGGTCTGTAGAGATCCCCCACCCACCCACCAACACACCCCCCTCCTCTCCTAAACCGCTCCTGAATGACTTCTCAGTTAAAAGGAAATGTGTCCCTGGGCAGCAAGAAGCAACTTCTTTCCAGAATAACCAAAAAACAGTGTGCACTCATATATGAATAACGTTCAATTTATCACATGAAAGCCCTTATATTGAATACAACACCTTGCACTGTCCCCAATTCCATCTATTTTTCAACACTCTTGATGAAGAAAAGAAATAAAAGCTGAGTTAAATTCCCCAAGTCACTATGGATTGTATTCTGCCAAGGAAATCCATGCTGTAAACACAGATTTTGTGACAAAAAGCTGTCATTACAATGACAACCTTTACATATTTGCAGCTGAGAGCAAGATTTTTACACATCTTGCCTTCGAGGCTGTGTGTTCCTCTGCTTCTTGGAGACTTTATTGGTGTTGTTTATTTTGCCATGCCATGGAAATATCCAAAGGCACTCCGCAGTTACTTGCCAATCTGAGATCCACCCAGTGGTGAAGCAAGAAGTGATGATGAAAACAAAATAACCTTGACAACAATTATTCCAAATATCATCAAAAACACACAACAACAGTGCAGGAACACAACAATAGATCCAAGTCAGTGACACCATCCTCCCTTAAAGAGGCTGCTATTGTAATGTTAAATATTTCATCAGCTGACTGCAGGAGAAGTTCAGAGGGCCTCGGGAGAGAATGCCATCCGCCACAAGTACTTGTCAAACCTGCGCACTCTATGAAACTTTAGAATATGGCACCTTTTCTCAGCAGCACAAGAGAGGGAGAAAGAGAAATGGTCCTTACTTATTATATGATATAAAAATCGTTGCAGAATGGACAGAAACTGCAACCACGAATTACCAGCTTTTGGAGGAATGGGAAAAACAGGGGAATAAGACAAGATGCAAAACAATAAAAGCATAAATTACTGCCCTGTAAAAATAATGCACTCCATTTCATTTTAGAATTTAGTTTAGAAAAAGATTGTGGTTTGGGTTAAAATCATCCGTTTCGTTAATTAACTTCTGGTTACGCACGTGAATCAGAACGTGACACAGTTCTGTTTACTCTTTAAAGTTATACAAAAATGCCATTTATATTTATTTTGAAATGGGATACGAACCCTGCTTTTGTTTTACCCATCCTTCGCTCCTACCTGCCTCTATAATTTGGCCCTCTTATACTTTGTCACCTTACTTCGTGCTTTGCTACCGTAATAATTATGGGAAGCCACTAGAGGGTGCCGCCACTGTAAACATACCTATGAGTCGTAACTGCTGCTTGAAAAAACAACATATGGAAGCGTTTTGTTTGGAGGACAGTTTTGAAACACAGGAAGTGGCTAAAAGTTGTTCAAAATGATTGTAAGGGATGGAAGTGCTTCAACTAAGTAGGGATCTCATCTTTGCAGGATCTGGAAATATCCAGCACAAAGCAAGGAAGGAAGAACATGCCACTGAACACAGCCTTTAAAGCGACCATGCTGTTCTCATGAGCTATTCGTACATATAGCTACGAAAAGTAATGCACTGTAATGTGTGTGCATTCCACGTATTTATTGCTCTATGCACCACATTGACTGCTGCTGTATAAGACCACTCTGGTCCGCATAGGGAGGAGGTCAGGGTGGGTCATAAAACGCAGGGCTTTCAAGTGGGGGAGCGGAGTTTGTGTCCCGGGGACTTTCACCCAGGAATAGTGTGTTTGTCTCCTGGGAACACTACTTAAGGGGGCCCGGTCGTCGCTTGACCAGCCAGCAGTTGTCTTCATGTTGTAGGATATCATACAAATTGTTGTGCATAGGTTTTCTGAGCATTCCACATATGCAGAGCATGCATGGCAGGAAAAACCTGGAAGATGGAAAAGGGAAGCTGAAGCATCCTCAAGCAGAATATGTGAGGTTTTTAGCTACAAGTAAAAATGTAGTATCACTTCAGTCCTTTCAAATGAACAAAAAGCTCAAGTGGACTGGCAAAGAACACAGATCCTTGACTCACTTTGCAAAAGTCAGTACCAAGAGCAATACTGGCTTCAAAGACTGCAATGGGTTCAAATGAGTAGAGCCCTGAGCACAACAGGAAGCTCCCACTGTTGGACAGATGGCTGTAGAAACTGTTTAGCCCAACAATACGCAACTGCTTACATGTAATAGGGGCATTAACCAATGTGCATATCCAATATGACCCTATGGATACAGAGAGTTCTAACATCAGAATCAGCTGGAGGAGAGTCATCTCTCATGGACGAAGATGCTTCAGAGGGCATCTGAGCGGTATTTTCTGAAAACTCCCCATCCATTTCAAAGGGCCATGCTCAGAGCTGCACATTTTCTGCATCCCTTCCAATTCATTACCCCCTCGCCCACATGTATTATTCTGCCCGCTACGCATTCCCTCTCGTCTCTTGGGGCAAATTTATTGGTTGAAGCATTTTGACTCCATTTACCTTTTAAAAGCCACCGTTTAAAGCTCGATTTTTTCTCTCTCAGCTCTGTTCCTCGATAGCGTGGGATCTACGAGATTGCCTTCCTTCTGCTTTGATGAGCAGCGTAACTTGATTCACTTTCCCAATAATAGAAATATTGGAGTTAAGTTTGGTTTGCGGCGTTTTAGTACGTTAAAGTTTATGCAACTTATTTGTTATAGAAACCAGATTGATCATTTTGGACGTATTGCATGTTTTTGTATTTCTCGGCTAAATGTTTCCTGTTATAAAGAGAAGTGTCAGGAGCTCTATCATCATACATTCATGCTATGTTTGCTTCTGGCTTGTTCATTTATATCATATTTTGAATTGATTGTTCAGAGTTTTAAGATATTTTGCCACAGTGAAAACCTACAGAAAATAAGTAAAATACAAGATGCTGTTGTACTTTTTTGTTTGAAATATGGAAAAAAGGTAAAGCTAAAGAAATACTTCAATCATACTTGATGTACATCAAATTTGACACTGTGTGTGAGCCTAAATGAGCTGACACAATGTTATATAGGACATGGCTATCCCATCTCACTTCTCTCTGTAGGAGAGAGGGGGAGGGGAGTATTATGCATATTTCAGATGGATTTAAGCAGTGTCCTGTTGGTCCTTTAAGAGCCCGTCTTATTTATGAGGACGGCATATTATCGCTATCAGGAGAGTGTCACGAAAGCTCGGAGAGGAGATGACTCTAATTGTTGCTGGCGTTTGGAAAAAACACTGTAGTAGCTACTGTTTTTACTAGTCAAGTTTGAACACAGGGATGGGTGGCAATTGTATTTTCACACCATTTCTTTGGTAACACGCTTACATTTATTTGAATCCACACATGATAATTTGGGTGATATATACTGAACGTTTCTTGACGATGATTGTCAGAATTGTCACTATTTGTATGCCATCACAAGTGCATGCGGTCTTGAAGTAAAAAGCTGATACGCAGATTAATTTTTACAGATGCTAATTTCATCATCACAGAACATTCTCACTCAGAAACGACTGAGCAGTTTAGTTAATAGTTAATGTGACAAAGCTACGTGTGTGCATCCGCTCGAAAGGAAACAAACTAATAGCATTTTATTTTGAAAATATCCAGAGTTTTCTGGCCAGGGAGTAAAACGTCCCAATAGAAGAGAGTTGTACATTGTTAGACCATGGAGTTCAGTGTTAGCCAATTGAAATAGTTTAATTGTCCCAATATGGGACCCCCAGCAGTGTTACAAGCATTCACCGTGTACCATGTACATTCATTCTCATACACACCCACAAGCATACACTACACAGGAGGAGACAGGAGGATTGTAAGTGAGGGTCACAGTGGTTCATTGGCAGGACAGAGACATAAATCTTGGTGCCCTGAGGACAGGTGTGGGAACCAGGGAGGGATTCACTATAATTGTCACAGTATAGTAGAGGACAGCACAGTTACCTCTCCACTGAGACCACCTCCTGTTCAAGCTTCAAATAGAACTTGCTCAATGGAATGAAGTCGCAATTAGTGGGAAACACATTTGTAAATACCAGACCTGCTCACAACAATTATATTATTAGATGTAAGGTAAGGGAAACAAATGCTGTTTTTTATTATAATTATATTATAATAATAGTTACACTAATTATTGCTCACTTTATCAACTTCTCTATGTAATTGTCAGTTTAGTGCAAAGGCCAAGCCAATACAAGTACATAAGACTAAGGCCAAACCAGTGTGCCCCCAAAAGGATTACAGTAGCACCCATTACAGAAGTCCTCAGTTGTGTGTCTGTAGTGAATCCACTCGTGAGGACAAACATTGCAGCAGGAGAGAAAAAAATCAATTGAGTAAAATACAAGTATCTACAATAGTTGCCATGAATTTAAATGTGACCAGTGATAAACAGTAGTGGAGGAAGTATTTAGATATTTTACTTAGTGTAAGTACAAATAAAAATACTACATTGTGAAACAATGTCCTGCATTCAAAATTGTACTCAAGTTAAATTGCAAAAGAATTAACATCAAAATAGTTACATAGTACCGAAGGTAAAAGTACTCATTATGCATAATGACCCATTTCAGATTGATATATTACTTAATTATGTTTGTATGTCACTTTAATGTGGCTGGTAAAGGTGGGGATAATTTCAATTACTTGATATACTGCTGGCTAACACAACAACATATATTAGTTCATTTTAATTATGTGTTACTAATTTCAATCTGCAGAGTAACTAAAGCTGTCAAATGGATGTACAGTAGGTGAGTAAAAAGTACAATATTTGCCTCCAAAATGTATCGGAGTAGAAGTATAAAGTAGCATAAAATGAAAAAAGGAAAACAAGCCATAGAAGCCCATACTATATGGAGTACATTTTCGAAATATCTCAAAACTGGGAGGTATTGCACACAATTCATCAACTAACTTCATAATTTATCTTTGGTGCTTGTGATGAGTTATGTCCTGGAGATCTATAACGTGATTGACAAGTAGGAATGCTGTTGCACACTGCTGCGTTTGTCCAAGCAGGCCGTGATTGCATCAGTCACACCTGGCGACTGCCTTGGGCTTACCAGCCTGTAATTTCATGGCTCAAAAGTACAATGTCTCATTCTGTCAACATTCACTCCTGATGGAGGCTTGCTCAATTACTGCGGTATCCAGCATGCATCCTGCTAATTTTTGTTGTTGGTATTATTACATATTTACAGCAATTTTGTATGATTTGTAACCCTTTATGATGGCGATAGAAAGAGACTTTAAAGCAAAGAAGAACAATGTGTTTTGAGGGATAAGATGGAGATTGATGAAAGCTGTGAATCACTTTTTGGCTTGATCAGAGAAACTTTTCAACGATGGAGGTCCACGATACTTTGCCGTCCTATGTTACTGATAGTAAGGAATGCGGCCTCTCTCTGCCGCTGCCTTTCTCCTCATATGTACAAAGCACAAATGACAAATCACCCGTGAGTACTCTTTAAGTACACACTGCTTCATGCATCATAAACAACATTTATCTTGTTTTTCTTTCAGCCTTACATAATTATTAAGCTGAAGCTCTTTAATGTCTGTCCCATACCACTATCTTATGCCTGAGAAATAATTAACAATAAGATATGCTTCTACTCCTTCAATCGTGGGGATAATGGTTTCCAGATAATCAATATGCATATAATTGTACATTTAAATTAGGATCAATATGCTTTGCTTAAGTAATGCTTCATGTCGTTAGTTAATTTGGGGGCAGTGTTTAAATGACTTTGGTATAACGGCCTGAGAGTGGTTACGCCTAAGGAATTCATATGAGGCTGTGGTGTTAAAGGTACTTAAGTTAAAACATGGAAGGGTCTTATTCAGACAAATGTGTTCCTCATGCAAAACAACGGAGTCTAATATATTTTAAGGGTTTTATTTAAAAAAAAAGAGGGTTAGGGTTAAAAAAACAAGATTTAACACCTATGGTTTTGTTGTTTGAAATGCATTTTGTTATTTTTGTTTTATTAATGACTGCATTTATTCCAATGAGGTTTGGATCAGTCACTCTCATGGAAGAACACAGAACACCCTTTTAATTGTATTCAAAGCATGGGAGCACTTAAATGTGTCTGAACGTCACGTTGAACTTTATCATCCATGGCCGCCAAAGAGCCAGGGGCAACAGTGGCAAAAGTTCAAAGGTTAGGCAAAGTGCAATGCTTTATTACCGGCAGAGAAGTAATTTTCTATCAATCGATTTCAATAATAAGCCCCGGAAGGTATCAATGCTTTATTATTGTCACATTCAAACCAATTTAAGAACACAGGTAAAGAGGAAAATAAAATATTTGATTTTTAATTTGCTTTATGGATTAGCATTATTTAATTACTAGATGGTGTGTATAATATTCATTTGTTATGATTAAAAGAATAATAAATACATACAAAAAAAGATATGATGCTGTGGTTTAATATTGTAAAGAAATGAAATTTGAAAAAAAAGAACATGTGTAGTAAATCTCTAAATAATTCAAAGTTGATTAAACAAAAACAGATTCTCTATAGAAACTGATTGTATATAATATAACAATTCTCATGCATATACTGTAATTTACAAGAAAAAAGTAACAATTGAATTTAGTTCAATGTAAATATTCTATCAGGCTGAACTAAAACATGTAGGTGGGTGCACAGTGCATGCATGTGTGTGCAGGTGTAGGCGCTCATTCATGAATATGTGTATCCTTGTGTGTTTCCCCCGCTCTGACAATGGAGCCCTCTTTAGATTTGCAGCTGATGGCGTGTCACGCTGAAATAGATCCCCCTCAGCACTGACACCAGAAGTCAGGCAGTTTGATGGTTCCCCAACTTGGGTCGCCTCTCTGTGATTGACGGTTGGTAGATTGCCTGCCGACCAAACACGAATGTGAGGGAGACACAGCCTAGTCAATATCCCCCCGCCTCCTGATGTGTTTTAATGCCTGCGCTTGCATAGAGAGGAGAGCCAACACCTGCGCACACACACAAACACACACACACACACACACACACACACACACAAAATGCTGCAAAGTTTACTTTTTGTCTCCATGATGTAAGTTGCACTTACGTGAGGAGTTTGTTGCAGCAATGCATTGAATTGTGGTTGGTTGGCAGGAGATGACATTGCACTGTTTACACACACATCTATGCAGACATACATATGTGCAAAAAACACATACACCCAAAAAACATAAAGACAGTCACATAAACATTTACACACATTAAAAAAAACATTACATCCAAGCACATAAAGACAACATACAACAACATTACACCACACTGTGTGTGTACAGTGATTTGGAGAGAATGGATAAAGGTGTGTAGCCTTAAGGCGGCATTTTTGGACATATAGATGGAGATAGAGTGTTTGGCTGCTTTTTAAGAGACAGGGGAAATAAAATGAAGATGGATACATAAGTCAAAAGAAACCACATTGTCAAGAAACCGAGACCACTTACTGATGCGACCAAACAACAATAAAAAGCTGGGAAACAAACAAACTGAGAAAAATAAGGAGAGATGAAAGTAAAAGAACATTAGGAAACAAAATAAGAAATTGGACATGAGATAAATGTTGTTAAGTTGGGTAAAAATGTATTAAAAAGAATGGAAAATCATTATAGGATACACTTATCTTTAAATATTGAAATGATTTCATATGATCGTGTTTGTAAATTCCTCAACAGCAATTCAATTAAGTAATAATATACAGCATAATAATTCACAAACACATAGACAACATAAAGGGGTCTGGATATAGGAATTGAATAAACACACACACATACAGTGCACACAGAGGCCGGTGAACTGAGGCCATCATCAAATCACACTGAGCATTGTTACATTTGAACAGGAGAGGCAGTGGGCCGGAAAGGCCCTGTGTTAGTCTGAGAGTAAGAGAGGGAACAGTGCTTTCTCTCTGTCAGTGTTTATGTGTGTGTGTGTGTGTGTGTGTGTGTGTGTGTGTGTGTGTGTGTGTGTGTGTGTGTGTGTGTAGTGGTTGCGGGTGGAGGAGCTGGTGGGGGGTGTGGGGGTTTGGGAGGGTGGGGGGGGATGATGGAGGGAAGGAGTGAAGTAAGAGGGAAGAGAAAGGACAGGGAGAAAGGGAAAAGGAAGAAATGGCCACTAGACGCAGAAGAGGAAAAAAAGAGAGGGAGAGCAAAAAGTGGCGAAAAACTAAAGAAATGTTAGGAAGGCTACAGATGGACAGAGCGGGGAGGACGAGAGATAGGTTGCGGAGAGATGGAGAGTAAAGTGAAGAAAGGAGGGGGAGGAGAGGAGAGAGGAAAAATAAGTGGGAGATTGGAGTGAAAAAAGAGAAAGGGACGAGAGGAGGGGGGGGTTATGGAAAGGCAAGAAGGCACCCAGGGGAAGATAGAGGGAAAAGGGTTGAAAAGGTGGGAGGAGAAGTGTAGAAAGTAGAGGGTGAAGTCATTGGGGAATATCTCCTGTTGCCCATCCACATTGCTGCAGGTCAGCGATGAATTCCTCCTGTTTTGCTTTCTAGATGCGCGCACTCTTCTACTTCTGTTTGTAACTCCTCTGTGTTTCTTTCAGGAGGATTATCCTCCATTCCTTTATGGATAGAGGGGATTGTGGGGGGTGGTAAAGAAAAAACAACAACATATAAGTGTGTATATTTATTTGAAGATGGATTGTCAGTGTTTAAATCACACGAGGGAGAAAGAAGGAAGCGAGGGAGAAAAGGTCATTCAGTTGTTAGTGACCAGAGGGGCTATTTCGTGCAGGGAAATTGCAGAGTATTGCTTTTGTGACAGAGGAAATGTAAACTGGCCGTGTGGGTGTGTGACCTCTCAGAGTGAAAGAAGGGGGACTAAATGGACACAAAACACCCCCTGGGAACGTCCTCAATTCCTAATGTAACTAAAACAGTTATATGGATGTGGCGATAGCTGATTGTTTCTCTATGTGCCCGCGAGTCAGTCATCATTGCAGAACATTTCAGAATATGATGATGCTGGTGCTTGGGCGGAGGTTTGAAAGTCAGGTCGAGCACTTAAATAAAGGACGTCGGGGGAGGATTTGAGCTGAGATTATACTAATTCTAGCTTTACATTTTTTGGAACTGAAAATAAACCATGGAACAATGGAAATGGTGGAATTAATCACATTTAAAATCAATTTAAATAAAGCAATTCATTGATTCATATTTATTATTTAAAGTTAAGATTCAGTTGAAATCAATACAGGTTAGTAAAACAATTAATAACAAAAAAACTGAATTAATTTGATTTATTTAGCCCTCTTTCCCCAAATTTGAATAAATCATTTCTTTTTCTAAACAATAAAGGTAGTGTGATACTGCTTGTGTGTAAACTCCCCCAGTAGTGGGATTAGAAAGCTTGCAGAAACAGTATAAGAGCTGCCACCTCCTGGCATCCTGAAGTATTGCAACTGTGCTGCTCAAGATCAAGAAATAAAAGCACCAGGCACATCATTGGCTGTGCTGCATAAGCCTGGAAAAGAAACAAAACAAACAAAATCATAAAGTCGCCATGAATGTCAAAGGTGTGGAGCTCAAATGAGGGAGGATGAGATGAACTGTGGACAGTAGATGGAGCATGGAACATCACATACTGTATTACATATTAAGTTGTAATATCCAAAGCAATTGTGATAGGGCTATGTATTGCCTGTTGTTAACATTATCATACATATCTTATCATATCAAACATATATTTATGAAAGACAAAAATGCCCTCCCCTCCGTGTCCTAGTTTTGGTATACATTGACTGATGTAAATGTAACATTCTCCTGTGCAGCAGCCCATTAACGCAGAACTAAACAGTCTATAATGCGACATCAAATCCTTAACAGTTGACTGGGCCCAGTCACACCTTATCAATGCTGCGACATTTAAACACAGACCTGGACATCACATCTGCACCGTGCAAAACTCAATGTGATTTAATACCACTTAAGCATCCAATGCAACACACATAATTGCCCGTGCATGCATCATACAAATAAATCCACATGCACACACACACGTTAACATTGTGTACCGCACTTCCATTCACCCTACATGTGTTTTTTTCTTTTCCAAATTCAAAGCATGAGAAAAGGTGGTTTTCATTTTACTGTGGCTGAATTTAAACCCAGACATTATTGTACAAAGAAATTTAGCATAATGCAAATGTGTGTGTGGTGGTAAAGGTGTATGACTCTTTTCCATTACTGTTGATTAGTTAACCTTTAAGACACCAGACACTGGTCTTTAATAGGTCGCAGGAAATCAATAGAGTGACAGAAGTGAGAGAAGAGCGAGGTGAACTTTCAAAATAATCTTCCTCTCTTCTCTGATTAAGTGTGTGTGAGCTATATGTTTTATGCGTGTGTTTAGATGGCCTTCTTTTCTGATTTCCAGTGCAGTGTGCAATTGTTTAGGTTCGGTGGCACATTCAGTGCCAGCAGAGGCAGTATGGAGGGGTTGATACTGTGCAGCAAAATAAAAAAAAGGGGGTATGGAGGTCAAGTAAAACATTTGCTTTCAACTTTGGACTCGGGTTACACTGCTTAATCTTTAATCATGTGGCACAGAGAAAAGCAGTCTGAAATGAAAGAGATGTGAGGCGTGAATATACCACTATCCCTGAAAAATATATATTTACAACATTGTAAAGTAACAACAGCAACTACAGCGACAATAATTCGCACA
This sequence comes from Perca flavescens, assembly GCF_004354835.1. Lineage (NCBI taxonomy): Eukaryota > Metazoa > Chordata > Actinopteri > Perciformes > Percidae > Perca > Perca flavescens. The sequence goes on from NC_041336.1 coordinate 25,388,915, forward strand.
CACTGGGGCATTGGGATGACTTTATATACAACCATAGTGGAGACGTAGTGTGGTTGATGGTGGACCTGTGTTTGGTGTTGAATTGATTTTCTCTTCAAATAGAATTATCTGGCTGCTCTTGTTTCCCATCCAAAGCGTTACTATTTCATTTGTTCAGGATCAGGTCTCTGGGACACCATGATGTGTCCCAGAGATGCTACCTGTGAAATACAGGGAGGAATCACACGCACGCGCGCACAAACAAACACACACACACACACACACACACACACACACACACACACACACACACACACACACACACACGCTCAAACAAAAACCTACAATGTATAAAGAGTGCACATACAGACACCTCCGCACACACAAACATCTTTTCTTCCATTCCTTCACTGTTCTGTTAATTATGATGTGCTGAGTATCACAATAAGTCATTAGCCCTAAATCAATTTGGTCATTAGAAATAATGGTGGGTGGTTGGCAGAGGGACATAAATAGAGAGAGGGAGATTGAACACAATACAGCATGTGGAATGGGGGAGAGTGGTCATGGTCAACATACATTTTAGTGCCAATCCGCTGATTTTAAACATGAAGTTGAGTTTACTTGTCATAGCGAGTACTACTCAGGCTGTGAAAACAGTCGTGCTATGTCTTCTCTGGCTCTAAACGTTTAAGAAATAAACCCTGGTGTAATCATCAAGGTCTTCTCACATATTTGCTAATGCAAGTGTGTTCTATATAAACATAATTTCTAGGAGACAATGTTGAATGCAAAATACTATTGGGTTGAAATATGGGCAATGTGGAGCTTGACCAAACCTAGGGACAGGATATCACAGCCTCTGCTGCTTTTTAAAATATCTCTAATATGTCTCATGAAAGCCTGTGAACTTCGTGGAAATGCAATACTAAATCGCTGGACTGGCCCTTTAAGGAAATACAATGTTCATTACAAAAACAACATTTGAGATTTTGGAGCAAAGAGGAGGGGGAATTACAGAGAGGATGAGAAAGGGAGATGAGTTTTGGCAGCTTTAAACAGGCCAGTGGAAACTTAAACTGCCTGGCTGACATCTGGTGCCTCTGGTGGGCTCAGATCATAATCAATAATGAAAGAAGTAGAGTGCACTGTTACTCCCTCTCCTCTGTCTACTCCATACCTCTCTTCTTTTTCCTTATTTCATCTGTCCATTAATCCATTGTTCTCCCTATCTACTGATTTTACCAAGAACCTTCCTACTGTGAGGTGACAGTGTCATTTGTAGACATTTAGCAAACTGCATGGCTAATAAGAAATATCTTTTAATGAGAATTTGTTTTTTTCAAATTCCCCCCCGCATATACATGCGACCGCCCCCAGTCAAATCTGACAACTCTTCATCGTGTCAAATCCTCTGTCAGATACACCCACGAGAGATTGCTTTTTAAGTCCTCCTTTAAATCTTCCTCTTACTGTCCTCTCACTTCTATAAATTCCTCACCATCATAACCTTCCCCGCTCACTCTTCTCCCCAAAAGTCCGTTCTGTCAACCTGTCTGTTTTTGCATGTTAGCCTCCCCAGACCACCCAAGGCAACAGATCATCCAGTATCTGATTACTTGTCTGAATACTTGTTATACATCTCTTCTCCTCTTTACAATATCCCAGTACCCTTTCATTCCCCGCTTCCACTCCCCTATCTCCTCTCCTCCTCTCTCCACGTTTCCCCTCCTCAGTGAGACCCCCCGCACCAGTAGCAGATTGTCATGCTATCATCCCTCTCCTCTGCTCTCCAATCCCCCGGTCACTCTTTAGGTTTCAAACTCCATTTGGCTGATCTATAGGCCTCTCATTGGCAAATGACTCTGAAGTGGTTTGGACAGTTGTAGACGGCTTGTTTGGAAAGCCAGCTGCCACATATCCCACTTATGTATTCATCTCTACATTGATTAATGGAGAGAGGGGTCACGGGTCAACCTTTATTGTGGATGAAGCTTGACCCGAAAACAAATAAATACTGCTGGGGCTTTTTTTTTTTTTTTTGGTCTGATACCTGACTCATGTGTTTTGATCAAAATGTCAATAGTTAAAGGGAAAGTAGGATCATCTATTTCTGGAACAGTTGGCCAAAGACCAAGAAGGTTAGATATTGGATTAACAGTCATTTAAAATGTAAAAATCTGTATTATAATGCTTGGCTTGTCAAATACAGAAAATAACCTCTTTAATAGGATGGTTTTGCTTTCAGTCCATACGTTCTGAAAGTTTCTCTGTGTGCATTGTGTATCATGTTTCTCTTGACTGTTTGGACATTCATAATTGCAATCACAGGGTGGAAAATCTCTGAATGTGTTCATATGCAGGTGTGTTTGTTTGTGTGTGTGTGTGTGTGTGTGTGTGTGTGTGTGTGTATAGGTTTTCCAAGAAGTCTTCCAAACCATATGACCATATAGGTTGTTTATTCCTACCCTCTAACATAATCCATAGGAGAATTATATAAATTAGCGCCCTTAGCAGTGGCAGGAAATACGACCCACAGGAGGGTTTTCTGTCCTCATATCTAACAAGAGAAGGCAGCATGGTGGCCAAATGGTTAGCACTGTGGCCTCACAGCAAGAAGGTTCTGTGTTCAAATCCAGGTTGTTCCGGGGCCTTTCTGTGTGGAGTTTGCATGTTCTCCCCATGTTTGCGTGGGTTTCCTCCAGGTGCTCCGGTATCCCCCACTGTCAAAAACATATACTAGGTTCTCCAATCAGTGCCCTTGATCTAGGCACTGGCTCAGATCTGGAGTTGGTCCCCGGGCGCTGTCATTGGCTGCCCACTGCTCCCTTGAGGGATGGGTTAAATGCAGAGAATGAATTTCGCTACATGTACGTGTATGTGACAAATAAAGTACCTTTAAGAGAAGGTAATGTTTTAAACACGTTAACGTTGCGAAAATGTTGCAGTTCAGGCACAAAAATGTCTTGGTTAAGTTTTGAAAATATTGTGGTTTTGTCTAAAATTAGTACATATATTACTTTATTTAAATTCCGGTTCCGTAAAGTTGTAAAAAATTTACCGTTTACTTTTATTTTCCAACAACAGATGCACCCCGTCTCCTGGGTGAGTCCTGTGTTTGTTTGACCCATATATGCATGTATGTACTGTATGTGTATAGTATACACGGTTTTGTAATTCTTGTAAAGATTTTTTTAATAAACGGTTAATGCAAAGCAATGCAGTTGCAAGTGCAGATGAATTGAAGTTGGCACTGCATTACGTTGTAGTGATTTAACATTGAAAGAACCAAACGCTGTCTTAATTTCAGTATGATTGAAGCAAGTTTTATGATTCTGCTAAATATTTTGTTTTACCATGCAAAAATGAACGGAAACTACAGGGTGCCTGGACAATAGGAAAAATGTGTCCAAAAATCCATCATGAGTTCCAAATTGACTGTTCAGTGTAAAGTATACATGATTTCCCGTAAAACTGATGCTATGGAGCCATTTTAATTTCTAGTGTAAATCAAAACGTTTCCAACAATACAATGTTTTGTATATTGGGGAAATGTGTATAAAATGATCCTTGTAAAATAAGCTTCCATTAAGAGTTAAAAAATAGCTGATACTGTCAGACAGTGTGAAAAAAACTACACCAAATATGCACAATTTGGAAGCTAATCAAAGTGATATAGCCAAGAGAGATGCCAATTTATCTTTTGCACTTTGTAAAATACAGTTTTGTTTTGGACTAGAAGCAAAAGAACACTAACTACCCTGCATATGATTGGCTGGTCGCGACACATTATAATATGTATAACCAGTTGATTGTGGACATAAACTGCAGACACAGACGTGCAAACATTTTTATTTGGGCTTATAACGTGTTGCCTGTCAACAGTAAGGGAAAGAATCCATAACCTGTGTGACCCAACACTCAGCATCTTGCTTTGCTGATTGGCAGTAATGCTATTTAATCAAATGTCAAACAGCACAGGTTTATGATACACAAGCCAACCTTTGAATCGCCGCTTCAAGTGAATGGAATGTGTGCACACACAAACAAACATACCGAAACACACACACAAAAGCTTAGAAGCACACACACACACAAGCGGAAAGAACAGTCAGAGCTTTGGAGTCAATAATTTTGATATCAGAAACAGTATTCTGCCCATTGTGTGTGTGTGTGTGTGTGTGTGTGTGTGTGTGTGTGTGTGTGTGTGTGTGTGTGTGTGTGTGTGTGTGTGTGTGTGTGTGTGTGTGTGAAGAGAAAAGGAAGGGGAAAAAAATCATCACTAGAACGTCTTGTTTATGTGCTTGTCATTTATTTGCTGTCTGCGGCATATATCCAGGGAAACATTCTCACATTTCAAAAACTCCCCTGCCATTTCAGAAATAATTGGCCAGTTGCTTGTGCTGAGCCGACTCCACATCCAGTAGATTTTTTTTTTCTTCCACACGCAACAGAGCTGCCAAAGCACACTCTCTTTCCTCTCTCTCTCTCTCTCTCTCTCTCTCTCTCTCTCTCTTTTCCTGCTGACAATGTGTCAACATGTAGATGTCAGCAACAATAACAATAAAACTGTTCCGTGTGAATGATTGAGATCTCACTTTGGTCTGCTGCCATACAAGGTACATTACAATGAAATACAACTGGGTACACAGTACAGTGTTGTGCAGTTTAATCTATTATGTAGAGCTGTGGGTTATTACATTGAATGGCATTGTTCAAATCAAATACAATGCTACCAGTAACCATGAGAGGCATTTTTTTTTTCTCTTACCTACAGCTTTCAAAGTTAATACAATTCTTCGGTATCACAGCAAGTAATAAAGGCTTAAGAGCTTAACATGTGTGTGTATGTGCATGTAAGTGTGCACTCCAGCTTACATGAACAGTATGCATTTCTATTGATGTGCATGCCTTTGTGGGTGCTTATTACAGTAAAACTCCCTGCATTTTGACATTTATCCTCATGTTGAATCAAGTCAAACTCACACACCAAGAACTGCTGAGCTAAGGAGAAATTAGAACAAACTCATTGACTCTGTTTTGGTTTTCTCCCCAGGCTCACTTCTTTCATTATCTCCTCATTTGTTCCCGTCCCCAAAGTGGCTCACACAGTACTTGACACACAGTTTCAATCTCAGTAGCTGTCATAGCAAAATGTATAAAAAATAAAAAATAAAATAAAGTATGTGCAGCCACCATGGCCTTCACTTCTAAAGAAAACTGGCAGTGAAGTAAAACAACGGGTTCCACGAAGCAACATAAACATAGGCTGAATCTTTAACCTACAGTAATATAACTGTTTTCAACATTTTAAATGCACTGCAAATTGAATTAACAACTGAGTCTAATGTTCATCAACTTTTTTGAACTTATAACATGCACGTTTTATTAATTACAAAGACGAGAAACAATTTGTTTTAAAGCTGATGGGTCAAATCACTTTGGTAACCTTAGCAATTACTTCCAGCTGTTTCCCGCTGTGTGTTTTGGTTTCGGTGCACCTGGAAGAAGTCCAGTCTTGACTCAGCCATAAATTCTACCTCTGCATCTGCAGTGCATTTTTTGGTGGCCGGTGTTTGACATTTTTGGTTCTGCAATAAGAATGATGCATCCAGATTTGTTCACATGTGACAGTGTAGTATTACCTTTTGCCAACCAGCTGTATTTCCCAAGGGCTCATCAATTATCAGTCACAGGGCATACAATATTTTACACATTTTATTGATATGATAGCTTCTTCACTGTATAAATCATCAATTTAATTCACTTTTTAAAATATGTTTATTTTTTTACTACTTAAAGTGCCCATATTATGATATATTTTCTGGGATTTGGGGTGTTCTTTTGTGTCTTGGTGCTTCCACACACATACAAACTTTGAAAAAAATCCATCCATGCTGTTTTGAGTGAGATACGGTTTCTGAATGTGTCCTGCCTTCAGTCTCCTAGTGAGCTGTTCAAAATCGGCTCGGACTGTGACGTCACAGTCCGAAATGAGCTGGCTAACCACAACCGTTAGCTCGTAGCGTTAGCATGCTAACGCTAGCATGCTACGTCGTTCTCAATAGCAAAGAACTGCTACAACACACACAAGTTCACCATAATCTACAAAAGAACTACTTACATGTGCGCCCTCATTTAGAAGTCTCCCAGCTAATCCTGCCTTATAACTGACCAAAGTTGGAGAAACAGGCTTTCTGTTATTGTCTCTAAAGTTAGATAGCTGACATGCTCTACATCTGAGCTACTGAGCATGTGCGAGTGCAATCAAAGATAGTACAGAAGAAGAAGATGAAAAGATGTCTCACTCTGTAGCTAAAACAGAAACCAGGTGAAAAGAGGATCTGCAGCAGTGAGAGAGAGCTGTGCAGTACAACAAAAATATGGTGTTTTTTGAAAATTAAACCATGTAAACCTATTCTGGTACAACCTTAAAATACAGTTATGAACCTGAAAATGAGCATATTATGGGCACTTTAAGAAAATTATGCCTGACATTATTAGAATAATTATACACTAATTATTATTATTACATAAACAAGCAAAACTTATTATAATATTCATAATACTCATAAAGACAGGTACAATTATTTTGTGTGTGTTGATCTTCAGTAACTACTGTAAGTGAGATGTGATGTCCCTGGTTGAAACCTCTCTATATTTCTATAAGCAGGCCTTCAGCATATGAGCACATGCTGAATATTACTGGGAGAAGAGCTATTACTTTGGAGCATCTAATAATTGAACGGTGCTTTAACCTGGAATTATTCCATGACTCATCCACTCTTCGGTCGTGCAATCCTGCCTAAAGGGTATGGAATAACCATGATAGAAAGAGAGAGAAGCAGTGAGGTGAAGTACCCCATATCATAGCAAGAGAGAGGCCCTGTGAGCTATGGGATTGTTACGGAGAGCCATGGATGACTCTTATCTATGCAGAGTTATGAGCAGTTGGATTTAAGCCCCCTTGACATGTACCTGGAGAGCTTTTCCTGACGTCTTTCTGCTCACCTTTCATTTATCTGTCTATGCTGTTGCCAAGTCCTTCCTCTATAGTTCCTCTACAGTTGCAGCCATTTATTGTGAATTTAAAAAGTTCTAGCAAACCACACCACAAGAAACAACAGACTTGCTACATGCAAAAGTGGCCAGTGGCATTTTGGATCAATGTGCAGTTGGAATAGTTTAAGATTGGAGATGATTAAGATTATTGTCCATTGGATGTGGAAATGTAAGATTGGACAGAGATCACATACTACTGTAAGCTTACGGTGCAAATGTATAGTACTTCCCATACAGTAGTAGATAAACATATTGTATGGCATTTAGACATTACAGCAAATGTATATAAAACATGTAAACAGCCAATGCTGTTTCAATACAAGGCAACAATGGGCAGATATTAGAGTAATGGATTGGGCTTTAGTTTGTATCAACATTTCCAAAACGTATTCACTATTAATTGGCGCTCCATCAGAATACATTTTAATTATGTGAGTCCAATTGGAGATACAGCTGCTCCGCTCCACAAATAAGTGAGCAAAAATCTTTCCAGAAATAACTTTTGAGCCTACAGGCAACGAACAAATGCATAATTAGTAATTAAATGTCCCATACTGTAATCCTTATGGGATTTCTGATGGGATTCCTTTGATTGGTCATTGTTAAGCACTACAATGTGAAAATTATCAAACAAATAGCCAAAGAGAGAAAAAAGATGCTATCACAATATTAAGTATTTGAAGTAAACATTAAATACACAACACATCACGTATGGGAGAGGAAATGATAGACTGCTGCAGAACTATAAAGAAGAGACACTTGGAATTGATTGACAGAATTAATCAAGACACTGACTAATACTCAAAGAAAAATAAAATGAAAAAAGCTCTTTTCATTTCCTGCAAGCCTAAATGCACTCATAATTCCCTCTGATAGTTCCCTGGGGAACAACATTCCTTTCAGTCTGTGTGCAGGCCTACATTCACTCACACACACACACACACACACACACGATACCGCTCCATCATGACTAAAAATGAGGAGTTGCTTAAACGGCTGCGTCAGTCCCCCACAACCAGCAGTAATAAAATATCTCCAGTGTGCATTCTGATCAATGGAGGAGAGAGGAGACACAAGCTGGCAGGGTTAATGGGCCCCATTCCACTTAAATACCATATGAGTGACTCTGGGGAGACAGAGATGGAGGGAGAGAAGGGGTGGGGAGAGGGACTGTAAAAAATAGAGGAAAAGGAAGAAGAGAAGATAAGATATAAGAAAGAGAAAGAGAAAAGGAAAATATAAAGAAGTATTGGGGAAAGAAGGAAGAGGGAGGATGAATAATTGAGGCAGTGTAAAAGGGGTGGGGTGGGGATAGATGCCAGTGTAAAAGATAGAGGGAGATGGAAAAAACGAGGAAGAGAGGAAATGAGGGAGGAGAAAATACTTGTAAAGACATTAATGCATGGAGAGTAACTAATTATGAGAATGAGGTTTCAAATATCATCATTAACACTGTAAATTTGCACGTTTACATTTTGGTTTCAGATTTGAGATTTCATATTAGTGGTTAAATTATACATGAAAATGGAACAAAGCAGTAATTTAGGAATGTTGTACTTATCTCTGTGTGTCCAGTGTGTGCGCATTCAGGTGCACGTGAGTAAATACACACGCTCACTGTCTACTAGAGTAAGCCAGGTGTTCTTTGCTGTAGCTGTTGCTCAGGAAATGATTGAATGTCACTTGAAGGGATTTTCTCTCATATGCCTGCCAATAACACTCACAGTGCTAGCAGCAGGTGATTATTTGGCCGAATTTGGTAGCCATGCTGCTGCAAACTAGCCTCGGAAAATGTCTAAACATTTTCCAACATGTATCCTACATAACATAACATTATACATAAAGTATAGCTTGACCCCAGGAAGAATTGTTTTGAAAACCTGAGTTTTGAGCATTTTATAAAATTACTTCACAGCAGGTACAGATGTGAACAGTCAACACATTAGAAAATAACATAACTCCAAAGTGATTTTCTGTATTTGTATATCATCTGATACAGGACATTATTTAACTGAATGCTACATTAGTTGTATCTTTAAAAGGCCTACACACATACACACACACACACACACACACACACACGTCTGAATCTCTGTGTCTTTATAGGGTTGAACCAGCTGCATCTGTGAACACTGATACCAGCATTGATCCAACCTGGGTCTTTGTAATGGACTCCAATAACAACTCCATTACTGCTGGCATACTGATTAGTGTGTGGGGCCGACTATAGAATTAGCTGCAAAGGAGCCTTCTAGGATGCAAACACACACACACACACACACACACACACACACACACACACACACACACACACACACATACATGCTTACAGATGCTCACATACTATCCAATCAGGTACTGGGTAAACATATGCATGGACAGCACAGACATTACAAACTCACGCAGACAAGCCCACACCCACATATACACACACACATATTGTGTCAATAGTAATTCAGCATGTAGACAGAGATTAGCTGGCTACAGGAGAACAAAGGTGTCCCCTCCATTGGCAGCCTGACATCCTCCTCATCAAATTTAAGCCCAGATATTGATTTCCCTTAACCGCTCTTTCTCTTCCTCTCTCTTACTCCATCTCTCCACTTCACTTGCATTTCACAGAAGAGTATGACGTGTAGTGGAAGTATGCAATGAGGAGGAACATAGCAGATTGTGATGACATGGCAACAACTGCATGCACACAAGCACCCCATGACCACTCTCTTTGAACTCAAGTTCAATGAGGGATATGTGTATGTGTCGCCTCTTTTTCTATAGGCACAAAGCGGGGCCTCGGTTGCATCGGGGGTAAAACCACAAGGCAAATTAAATCAATGGGCTTCCCACTGGCAGATGGCTCACTTTAACACTCAGTTAGCCTTTAGATAATTGAGGCGTTGACTCTGCGACGGTCGTAAAAAAAAACGGATGGCTTGTTTATACGTTTCACTGGAATAGATCAGCAGAGGTTAAATAAATGAAATCCCATTTGTCAGGGAGAGGAACCCTGGTAATAATAAATGCCCCCCTCCATGCCCCCTCCCTCTGCAAACACCTCCACTGTTTGGCCTCATAAATAGAGAAGGAGAGGGAAGATGTTACCCACTCGCCCCAGCAATCCGTGCAGCCTGGCCGCGACGCCATTTTGCCATTGATAGGGTAGCCCTGCTTAATGAAACGGTCCTTCCTTCTCCTCGTCTCTGCTTGTTTTTCGGCCCTCCTCCCTCCTGCACGCAGTGTGATAAGTAGCAAACCAGCGAAGCCTGTAATTACAATCTTACCGAGGAACCCTGGCCCAATCTGTGTATAAATCTCGCCATCCAATTACAAGATGTAATAATTTTGCAGTCAAGCTGGTAATGAGGTCTAATACTCATGCATGTGATAATCCCCCCTGGATGCTGACTCTATCAGATGTTAGCTTTGTAATTATACTGGCAGAAAATCATTATTTCATGTTCAGCAGAAAAATGAGCTTGGTGGGGGAAGTTAATTTTCTCTATGCTCTGTGAAGCATAGACTAAATTTTAATGATCTAATCATTACCCCTGACTATCCCCGGCTGCAATTGACCCATGTTACTTGTGTGAGGCAACATTTTGCTCGTTTAAGAGTCCCTGATATGCAGTAAGGTTTGCCAGGTAGGAGCCTTTTTATTTAGTAATTATACCACAATAAAACTATTATGCTAATGATATGGAAATCGATATCGTTGGGCTGCAGTGTCATTTAACAGCTGCACGGAACATAAATCACATTTTTAATTGTAAGCAGTTAACATTTCCACATTATTGCTTTGTGTTTTTTTCTTCCTCCAAGTGTTCGTGTGTGTGTGTGTGTGTGTGTGTGTGTGTGTGTGTTTAACGTTTGAAGGGTTGAGAGAAAAGGTCAGCCGCTGGTGTCTACGAGCTGAGAATGTCTCTGTTCCATCCTTTCTTGCTCAGATGTAAATATCTCCAACACGACACCAGCCTGAGTAATGTAGTCGATGTGCATTGCTATTGACTGTGATCTATACAGTAGACACCAAATACTGAAGAAGACACGTGTGTATTTTAATTGCACTCTGGTTGTACGGTAATTTTACCGATATGTATGTCACTAAGCGATAAAGGCAGGGTACATGGAAAAAGATCAGGACTGGCGTCTTTGTTTTGTTTTTTAGCACTCGTCATACAGCATGCACGTGCAGTTGCATAACGTCATTACATAAATACAGCAATTAAAACTTGGGTCATACGAACATCTAATTAGTCTACCACATTTCAAGTTTGCAACACAAAGCACGTGACGGCTTTCAGTCTAGTAAACAACAATCTTACTCTGTCAACATTCTTCCATTTCATCGTTCCAAACCCTGGCAGTGCTTAGACCGTAAAATATGTAAAAAAGAAGAAGTTACTAATTATATAATTAGTAACAGAAACTCATTTTTAAAATTGTATTTCAAAAGTCTTTACGGTAAGACTTACAACCAGATAATAATTAAACAGCTGCTATGATAGGCTCATCTCAGCATGCTTACCTCATTTGAACTTTAGAGGCTGCTGATGACTGTTTTGCCTTTGAGAGCTCAGCCTTTAAACCCCTTCAATGAATTCTTTTTGATGTACTATTATTGTTATTATTAGCAGAATTAGAAAAAGTAGTAGTAGTGGAAGTATTAAAGGTGGAGTAGGTAAGACTTATAAAACTAACTTTCTGTCATATTTGCTGAAACTGACCCTATGTTCCAGTAGAACTACATGAAGCAGGTAATCTAAAAATCTGGCTCCTTTGGCACCACCTACAGTCTGTAGTGTGATTTGCAAAAATCCACAGCTCCCTGTTCAGATGCACCAATCAGGGCCAGGGGGTGTGTCTAACTGCGTGTCAATCACTGCTCATGCACATGCATTCATTCTCCCTTGTTGGGGGAGGGGCTTAGGAGACCGTTTTGGGCTTTAGCAGAAAAGAGGGAGGGACTGACAAGTTGTTGATGTTTACATTTTTTGGCTAAGTCCTGGACCTTCGCAATCCTACCTGCAGCATCTTTAAAATATACTACCATTGTTGAATTTTTAGCATCAAAATAGAAATAAGAAATACCGAAATACTTCAAAACACCTGTTTAGGTAATAAACGTGTAAAAAAAAGTAAAAAAAGAAAAATATATGACTAATGCAACAACACAATGAGGTCACAGGGACGTGGAGTGCATTTTTTTTCTTTTTTTTTGTATTTACATACAGTACCAGTCAAAAGTTTGGACACGCTTTCCCATTTAAGTGAATGTGAAAATTTTGACTGGTACTGTAGGTGTTAGGTATATTTTATTCTCATCAAGAACACTGTGTTATGCACTGATATTCATTTGAGATAGGCCAACAAAGTACACATTCTAGACTTACGTAATTTGAAAGTGATAAAAGTGTATCCGTGCTCAGCTATCTGTGTGGAATTCAGGCGTCTGAGATGTTTCAGGTTATTCAGGTTACCACGGGGCCACAATGAGCAATCGTAGCAGTCCGATAAAACAACTGTGAGACGACAGGATGCTTATAACACCACATGAGCAGACAGCACAGAGAGGTGTAAAGCAACACAGGGGTGTCAGGGTAAGTAAAACGTGGCATGCATGCAGCGATAAAATCTGAGCTCAGCTGTCCAGGGGTCACGGCTGGCGGAGCGCGAGATATGGTAGTTAATAGAGATGATTGATTATAGCGGGGCCGACCCAATAGCGTCTGAAACATGAGAAATTATTAAACACATGATCTATGTTTTGCAACAAAAGCTGTTTTTTGGGGGAAATGATAGTCAGATGCAAAGGTTTAATATGCAGATAATATACAGACAAGGAAGGACAAAGGTTAGGCTTTCTGACAAATGTTGGCCTAATCTGAATATCAGTAAATGTCAAAGCTTACACAGTGTTTTGTGTCCCAAGTAAAGTTCACTGTTGATACATATCCTGTTTACAGTTTTATGCTTTTGTCAAACTGCTAAACCAGTTTATATGAAGATTACATGTTTATTATGCAAGTGGATTTCATGATAACACCATATGCGATCAAGTTATCTGTAGTTTATTGTGACTGTTCAATGCTGATACATATTGTTTTTTCCAATGAATGTGGTATACACAAACATATTGTTGTCTTTATTGGACAAAATCAAAGTGCTTTGCTTTACTTTTATCAATATGTAAATAGCACGTGCGTATACCTTGTGTATCTTTCTTTAGGAGAAAATAGCTCATCTATCATATTAAACTGGACAGGGATCATCCCAAAGGTAACATGAAACTCTGCCTAGTCGTGATGCGATATTGATATTTACCTAAAAGAGTGCCTCTTATCACATATTTGACATGCAAAAAATGCAAACATATTGGAGATTTTGCCTGTGCCCTTGACACAGTTATTGTTGTATGAGGGGCATCACAATCTAAGCAGATTATGTTTTCATATGTGGTCCCTCAAGGAGTGATATTGAAATTAGCATGCATTGCGCACTGGGGCGTACTTCACCTTTTTCTCAACATGATGGATGTGCATCCTACACCAAAGTGATAAGAGTCATTATTTGATGATCAACCATCCATTGTATAGCATATATTTAGTAGTCCTCATAAATAAGGTTCAATAAATCGTGTATGTGTATGACCTAATGCTGCGTAATATTACATCAACATAGTGGTATCTGACACTCAGGATTTGGGTCTAATTTCATGTTTGTGATGTGTTCATTTGGAGTAAATGAATTTGAACAAATTAGTGGAAACAATGTGTTAGTTTTTCTTCTTTCTGTAGCGTGGCCCACAATATCCTTAGTGCTATTCAAACACATGCAGTTTTAAATTCTCAGAAGAGGCCTGTTTTTGGAGGGATAAGAACACTTACTCTTACTTCCAATTAGATGTTATTTAAATGTTATTCAAGGGCCCCTCTGCATCTGGCATCCATGCCATGTGAAATTTATTTATTGAAAGTTTTGGTCACACATGGAAAGTTAAGCAGATGGTGCATCTACAGCACACACACACACACACACACACACACACACACACACACACACACACACACACACACACACGCACGCACACACACACACACACACACACACACACATGCGCACAACACCATCAAGAGAGCCAGGGAGCGTGGGGCCCCTTTGTATCCTCCTTTCTCTCCTCTCCTCTTCTACTCTCTATTCCTCCCCCTTTCTCCCGATGCCGTTATATGTATTATCTTTATGCCTGCCCATCTCTGGACACGGACGCCTCTTGTTTCGCCATTTTAAACAGATCTAATCAGCAGTGTGTTAAACAAGAGTGGATCTTTTATGCATTGGGTGTTAGGACAAGCAAATCACTGCTGTAGATCAACCGAATAAACAACTCCACCCTGATTCAATTACAACAGCTGGGGTCTGTGCTTTTATCTGGCGCGGACATCATTTCAATCAAAATGTAAAATAATCCAATCCAATAGCTGAGATAGGATACAGACTGCTGAGCTTAGTTGTTTTATTTAAAAAAAAGAAAGAAATACAAGGCATTCTCTGCTCTCCCGCTCTCTCTTTCTTTCTGACAGCTATCAAGAAGTTCCCATTCCCAAAGTCCATTACCTTGTGTAATAGCATTCAAAACTGAATTGAAAGGAAGGAGAGGGAGAGATTGTCGGCTATATTTTTTATTACTGAAAGCTGTTTTCCAAGACACAGCCTGGTGCACTTTTATTCATTTAATTAACAGTGGCATCAAATTCTTCTTGTCCCCTTCATGGACCTCATCGCCTTTTTGTCTTACAGGCAACAGCAATTATTGTATAAGATCATACTTAGCGGGAATTGAAAAGTCGGCATAGGCGGTATTAATGGCAAGTTAATGTAAATGTTTTCTCTCTAAGTTATGGATTTGATGGCAATAGGATACAGGCCACTGCACTTTAGCCCCCTTTAATTAACTGAGCAGAATGCACCATGACAGAAATTTGGAACAATCTCGAGAAGGAAGAAAGAGAGAGACAGCATGAGAAAGAGAGAGAGATTTCTCTCAATAATAATGTTCAAGGAAATTGAATGTAGGAGAATGTACAACAATTTTAATAATATGGCTGGGTCTATCTACAATAATGTAATCTAATAGAAAGCAATTAATTTAGGACACAGGCCACTGCACTTTTTACTCATTTAATTAACACATGGGATATTTGCAAGGAGTTGGAATATAAAGCTTTATAAAGTATTACACCTCCCCTGTCACACCATGATATGTGGTGGTTAAACTCTCTCTGAGGTAAATTATACATAGTGTAAGCTGTAATTGAACTTGTTTACTAGTTTATTTAAATATATATGTAATGAACTACACTTTATGCACTGTATATTTTAGTATGTAAAAACTGACCAGTGGGTTCTTTAGTAAACATAGTCTTGCAAATTGTATACCAATGATTTAATACTAAAGGCAATACAAGTTCCAATAATGAAGTATTATAGCATGTATGGTCATGTACCATTTTGCAATGGGAAGCAAACTGTTGTTATGTATAGCTTTATTTGTTGGACCATGGTCATGTACAGTACAGGGTTAGGTCAGTAAGAGCTTGTTTGGACACAACCAAATGGATCAGCAAACCAAAACAACAAACTGAAACTTCCTAAAAAGCTGCAGAGTTGGGTGTCAATTAATATTGACATCAGCAGCACTAGAAACCCTCTCATTTTGTAGGGAGACACATATGCGTCAGTGTTAATATTAAACATACTGTGGAGCTTTTTTGACTACCTTGGTGATCCCTGCCAGAAAGGTAGGCAAGGCTCCCCCAAGTTGTCCGACTTTGTCCCCTCCACTGAGGACATGTTGGTCACATTTAGGAGTTCCTCAGAGTGTTCCTTCTACTGCCTGACAATACCCCTCAGCACTCTCTGAGGTCCTCCCATGCTGAGAACAGCCCCGGGATGAACCCTGCCTACCAATAGGAAGAGTGCTTCGTCATTTGACGGTTAGTCAGATCCTTTGCCGCAGTCTTCTTGAACTTCTTCCTCACCAGGGGCACCTGGGGTCCTCACCCCACTGGTCCCCTAATACCAGTCTGCCAAGTCGAGTGTACCCTAGTCTCGCTTTGCCAGACCATCCTCCACAGCGCCGCGGACGAGGGTCTGGCTAGTCCACACAGCATTCCTGGATGAGAGAAAGACATGCTCTCCTTTACTGGCATTTCTTTAAACCAATCACAATCGTCTTTGCCGGTGCTCAGCACCGAGCGGATCCATGGTGCCGCTGCAATATAGCCTCAGGAAGGAACTTGTTTTGGTGGAACATGTGTACGTTTAAAGGTTGTTTTAGTCATGCAACAGAAAACTCCAATTTGACAGATAGTCTAGCTAGCTGTCTAGATTTACCCTGCAGAGATCTGAGGAGCAGTTAACCATAGTCCTTATAATTTGACCGGAGTTTAAAATTCCAACACAAAGAAAGCGGAAGGTAGCAGGACATCCAAAAACGGACATCCGAAATGAGAACATTTTTGGCAAGAACGTGAGCAATCCTGGAAGTGGAACATCATTGATATAGACTAGATGTATCCCTGACCCAACCAGGCCTGAAAGTCCAAACTACTAATTTGCATTTATCATGTCTATGTGGCAATTAATCTGCTTCCTGCCGTCAAATAGCAGGTGGTTCTTAACCTTTTTGGGTGTTGGGATCGGCAAGCTAATTCATTCTACTTCAAAAGAAAGCTGATTCCCTTGTTAGCTCAGCTTACACACATCGGGGTTGAAGAGTGGTTCAGAACCAGGGACGGCAGCATTAGAAGAGGAAGCTAAATTTAATGCATCATTTATGCACACTGTCACTCCTTATCATCTGGCCTTCATTGCTCGCTCAGGCAGGTAGATGGCCCGGTTGGCAACAGTGCACGGACCGGTACTGGGTTGCGGCCAGACAGAGTAAAATTCCATATCATGACGGGCTATGGAGAAAGGAGAGAGATAGTTCCCAAGAAACAGTTTTCATAACCAGGGCTTGGCTCACCTTTGCCTGCCAGCCCATATTCACCAGACTCCTACATCTAAACTAAGATGTGGTTAACCCACATGGTGGTGGCCCATTCTGCTTGTGCTGGCCGAGGATGACCCGGCCCAATGCGTACACGCCCAGCCACCAGGCGCTTGTCTACGTATGAGCTCTCCTGCCATGCCTGGATGCAGGAGGGGGCACTAGTCTTGGTTGTTTATTTTGGTTTATGTTCATGTCAATTTGGGTCTGACTTTTCATGCTGAGAAATGATTTGAATCAGTAATGCAAAGAGAAATAAATAGCATATCCTGTATTCTTCACTTGAGTTGTACTTTTAATTAATAATAACTAGGCTTGTACCGTTATCCTCCAGAATCCTTAAAATTCGACAAATGTGTTTATGTGTTGTTGACAGTTTTATTTATTCCTGTTGATTGCTGGTTTGAACAGAAAGAAGATCCAAGTACAGGCAGTGCCACGTCTCCCTGCTGTCTCCATTCAATTCCTCTGTGACTAAGTTACACTAAGTGCACATAAGTTGTTACCAGTTCCCACACATATTGACTAATGGCATAAGTAATACAAACTTCATTTTTGTATTGAATTGTCCCAACATTGATTTTCTCCCCCTCCTTTTTTAAACACAGACATAGTAAAGGTTATAGAAATATGGAGAAGGAGGGGAGGCACACTGCCACTTCCCCAGCTCCCTCACACCCAAACAAGCATTTTATAATTCATCACCAGGCCATGACAGATGAGTCCTACTGGAGAATATTAGAAAATGTCTCAAATCTCATATATATGCTAATGGTATGCTGAGACCGGTTGGGTAGTGTGGCAGACTTTTTAATCTGCTCTTGCTACTACTAGGACCACTGAGTGAAAGTAGATGAGACAAGTCATTGCACTTCAACAATTCATGATCCAACAACTTTGGTTTTGGAAAAAGGACAGAAAGATAGAGAGAGAAAGAGAGTGAAGAAGATATAGAGAGAATTGAGTAAGACAAAAGGGGGCAGGGCGTGTTCTGGTAATTTAGCGAATGTGTGAGCAGAAACTCAAGCCTTTGACCATAAAAGATGTGGAATTAGTCTTGTCAGCGCCCCTTAGTCACCATGCTGCATTGCAATCCATTTCATTTTCATTTTGATTTATGGCATTTTGTGTTCTGCATGGATACATTATGCATTCCTGTTAAGCGAGGGACTTGTAATAGAGATATTATTGTGATAACAATATGTATGCCCAATGCAGTTATCTGCTCAGCTGAAAAAAAGTCCAAATATGTTGTTTTTTTTGTTCTCGCTTTGCAATGTATTAATGACAATTTGATGGTAACTATAAGTAGTTACATTATACAGTCCACCAAAAAGCAGATAAACATGAGGCATTACAATTTGCATTACACTGATTCAGTGACGTTATTGTACTACACCACATGTTTTCAGTGATAAAGTGAATTGAATAATTGAAATGGACTCACCCTCCCCATATTTCCATTTCAAATAAGCCCTTTTGATTATCTTTAATATGCTATTTGTCAACTATGTTAATTTTTCCAACCCTTAAATAGAAATGGAATAGAATGCAAATATATTAAAACTTTTATATATTTGAAATTTGGTTTGCATCCTTGTATTTTAATATATTGCATCCATGTAAGAGCACCTATCTTTAGGTGCTGTTTCACATTTGCAAAAAGTCTACCTTCCCTTTCCTCCGAGTCTCCTTTGAAAACCTGTGCACGTCTATGCAAAACATACACTTAAAGTGATAACATAATCACTCAAAGCCCACGACTCCCTGCTCTATTGGAGCTTGTGATGAGGCATTAATAACAGTGAAGCTGGTGCTTTACTTTTCATAAATTACATATGTCAAAGATAAAACTGCTTTGTTGAATGCCCATAGGTTGGGTTGGGCACTGGGATAATAAAGGTACACATAATTCTAAAGGACATCCTATTTCAGTCATTTTGAATAAAAAACAGAAAGATGCAGCAATACATTTGAAACAGACATTTTTTTTAAAAATGTTAACCTTTTGCTTTCTGAATTATACAATTACAAGAAACTAAATGAAAGGTAGTCAAACAAATGTTTGACAATGCATTTCACAATGAAACCTACGGGAGTGCAGCGGCATCGTTTCTTCTAAGAACTCTTTACTTGGTAGTATGGATTTAAGCTGCTGAGGGCAAACTTGGGTTGGCTTATCGGGGGATTAAGTAAGAGTTATTTTCAACAAGGGTCATTTCCAGTTTATTTGAAACCCTTTTAACTGCTTACTGTGGCAGTCACCAGGGAACTTGACCTTGTTTCTGAGAGACTACTGAAAAGGGAAATCAAATGTGCGATACAATACGTTCTGATTGGGGTTTACTTCTATAATCTCACTCCAACACCTGTATTCCTACAGCATTTACTATTGCTTTGATACACCAGTAACTGATTTAATTGTTGCCGCTTCCCACATTACACAATATGTCTCCTCTCATTTGTTTGGATTACATCCAACTTCTTCTAATCTTTTTTTTTTCTGTTTCTATAGTCCTCCTCCTGCTGAGGAGACCTGCCTTGTCTACTAACTGACAACAGTGACAGAAAATTATTACACGTCATTACACTTCTTAAATCACAATTTACCCAGCCTCAGCAAATTATTCTCTGGTGGGTGCCAGGGGTAATGGAAACTGTCTTCTCCACTTTACGTTCGGCGCCTCTCCTGCTCTGTCAAAACCACACCAAGTGTCTGTCTCTAGAAGTGGTGAAGCACTTCCTTTTCCTTTTTTCCTTCTACATGTTTTTTCCTTCTCCTCCCTTCCATCCTCCCTCTCATTTTCCTTTCCTTGCTACTTTCTTCACTTCTTTGTTTCCCCCCATCCTTTTGCCCTTTGTTCTCTCCTCTGTTTTTAAATCAAAAGGACTCCAGTGTGTCTCCTCAGGCTGACATTGTTGCTAAATTAGACATCATACAGGTAACCGAAGGAGCGGCACTCAGGCGTCTATTCGATTTGTTTCTAGATGCAGTAGTACTGACAGGATGCTGTCTTACTCAATTTATTTAACTGACTGAGCAATGACATATTTCCGGCGTGACGTACTGTGGTTTTCATGAATCAAAAAGCAAATCTGTTTATGGCCTCATACTGTACACCGTGGATACTGACGATTAGTTCAGCTCAAAAGACATGTGAAAGGAAAGAGTTTTGTACTTCGCCCCTTCCAGTTTCTCCCTACATTTTGCACAAAACCATTCCCCCCCCACTTCTGGATTGGACTATTCATGGCCTTTTAGCATGAATTACAACAGTCCTTATGGGCTCCATAAGAGGAAAGACATCTAGCCTCTAACCTTTTATTTATAAAGGCTCCTCCCTCTTTCCTTTCTTTCTCTGCCACTTTATTTGTGAAACACTTTGTTCCTCTTCCTCACACTCTGCCTTCTGCTGTCCTCTTCTCTACCCCCCCTTTCCTTTCTTTCCTGGTTCTGTCTAACCAGACAGAAGCCAAAAGTGCTCTTTCCTGATGGCCCACAGAGCTCCCACATTTAGAGCAGTAAATATATCCTCCAGACTTTTGTCTCAGCTTTGTCTGAAATAATTTGGGGGAGCTGGTAGGCTGGGATGAATGGGCCTGCCTGGCGTTAAGTGCCCCCAAAGTGTCCAGGGACTTAGGCAAAGAGAGACAGAGCGCAGAGCGAGAGCTGGAGACTGAGTAGAGGGGGGGAAGAAGAATAGAGAGATAGTGGTGGGAGAGAGGGGTAGAGAATGAAGCACGTTATACCCCGATCGTTCTCCTTTACTCCCCCAATTGCCTTCTACTCATCTTCTATACCTTTTCTTAACATCCAGTCCTCCCTCCCTGCCTGTTCCATTATGCCTCAGTGGGAGAATGATGATGAATCGCCTGGCCGCGAGGAAGCAAAATATACCAAGTCTGGGTGGGTTTGGGAATTGGTTAAGTACTTCTGCAGAGCCCTGACCTCATAATCGCTTTGAGCCTGCAAGGACCTCCTGATTTATAAAGTAGCCGTTGATTAATGCCCTTTTAAGTGGACAAGGCAGGCCAAAGACACAGAGGCCCAACCACTCAAACATGAACAGCACAAGAGAAAGGAGTGTGTGTGTGTGTGTGTGTGTGTGTGTGTGTGTGTGTGTGTGTGTGTGTGTGTTGTCTGTGTGTGTTTGTGTGTGGCAGCAGCCGGTGAAATAACATGCAGTCTGTGTGTGAGTTTAGCAGTAAAGGTAATTGTGGCAGCAGCAGCTTCGCGCCAGTCAAATCTTCCTGGCTATAAATCATTGCCGTTTGGCCTCTCTTTGACACCAATTGCTGCCTGTCCCCAAAGCCTGCCCAAAGCCTCTGTAGGTCAGCAGCAAGCTCTTTATACATCTTGTCAGACAGACAGGCTGGGCAGATAGTTGCTGCTGCTGCAATGAAATATGTGATGGTACCATGCTAAACATGTAAAACTATCTTCCATAATGATCAGAGACAAACAAATAAAGCTAAAAAAAACCATCTTCACTGTCCTTCAAAACGTATCTAGTCAAAATTGAGTTCTGACTTTTTTCACATTTGTTTTACCATTTAGAAAAAAACATTGTAGCCTATAGTTCAACATAGATTTGCAGTAACAAACAAAAAAAAGAAGCCAAAACTGCAATATCGCTCTTTGGCCTGGTAATCTCGGTTCTCCAGAACCCGCTGTCACACTTAACTTTGTGTCACAAAGAGACAACCAGACATCTTAAGCATGAGAGCTTTACCAGGTGTTAGCTGGAGTACTAGCCAAGGCTAGCCTTAGCTAAAGCTAAAGTTAATTTACACCTATTGCTTTTTCCTTGTAATTGAAAAAATATGGATTTTGATAAACCAAAATCTTCATCAATCAGTTAGTTATTCTGCATGACTAAATTAGGTATCCAAATCCGAAATTGATGGACATACTTAGCTAAACAAAGGGGAAAGATAACTATCTTAGCAGAGTATCGGTAACCAGTGTGAGCTGCACTCTACAATCTACACTTGAAATGGCCTAAACATATAAGGCACAATTTTTTTTTAAACTTTATTTTTTAATTGTTTGTATCTTGAATGTAAATTGTTAAGCATCACAAATATGCAGATTTGGATGTGACGCCATCTAGCGCCATCTAGTGACTTTTCATGCAGGCTTTCTTTATTTTTTTTCTTTAATACTGGCAGTAACTTAACTCTTCACTTAGTCACTTTAAATAATTTAAATAAACAACATATGAATAGCAGATGGACAAGCTGACACCTGGCAAACACAATCACTACAAACTGAAAACTGAAAACTCTCAATGTATTTGGAAACTCATAAAATCACTTTGAAGTTTTAAAATGATAATATTTTAATATTGGTGATTTTACTTAATGACCTGACATATCATGGAGTAAGTTGACACAGGGCACCAACCAGGTCCTCAGGTCAGGTCATGAGACGGTATTTAGGGGTCAGAAAGGCAAACCGGGGCCTTTCCTACGACAAGTCTCTGGACAAAGACACCCACTGATCTCATTACGTTATTCCAATTAGACAGTGTCACTTTCTATTTCAGACTCAGTAAGTCAGGTTGTAATTCTGCTTGACTCTGTCTCCTTCTTTTATTGCTGCATGAGACCAGAGACTGTCTGAGTTATAATTGAATGAAGGCTGATTAATTTATGGGGTGTTAATTGCTGAAATTGGTGGTGGGAAGTGACAGACACAGAGTGTACCAATTCACAGGTGGTGGGGAGGGGATTTACTGTAGACGAATTCAGAGAGTAGAAATGTTTGATTTTAGTGTCACATTTCTTAAACAAAAAGCAATAACCGTAGAATTGGTATTTTCACCCCTTTGAGGTTTTTGCATCCTAATTTGGAGATGTTGAATGTACAACATTTACCATATATGAGCACGCATTGAGATTCGTTGTTATTGTCTGCGCAGGCAAAGCCGAATGAAACAGGTATGTTATTTTTTCAGCTATCATGTTGACCGTGTTCCGCTTCACTGAGTATGGTTTCACCACGCCAATGAGGTGACATTTTGAAACCTATTTTTCTCAATGTAAAACTTTCCCCTCCTTGTCTCTCTCACAGCGCTGTGCTCCGAGATTGACTGCTTGCTCTCCAGGTTCTAGTGGAGGGTTTGAAAGGAAATTTGCTCCGGCGAGTCCTTTCCTTCCCTCTCTTCACCTGCGGCACGCAAGATGGCCTGGCGTGTGGGAGAGAAGGTGGCGATGGGGGGACGAGTCTTCCCCCGTGCAGTGGAAATGGCAGTGTCAATTAAATATCACTTTCAATTTCCTTGTTTTATGATCCCCGGGCTACTAAGCACCAATAATCCCCCCTCGGCAGGCCCTCCTACCTTGTCTTGAGGAAGATTGATTACACTTGTCGCCTCCTATAAAAAAGACATTTACATGAAAATAAGAAAATAACTTCTTTGTTTGCATGGAAGTGAATCAAGGAAAAAAGCAATTCCCAATTTGATTTTCATACAAAGGCGAGGCAAGATAACAATCTCATGGCGTCTCATCTCAGTGAGTTTTGGAGGTAGAGCAAAGAGGGGGGCCAAGACGTATGTAGATTGAATAAAGCTGGCAAATTATTTTCATGCAACGTTGATGGATGTTGTCTTCACTCACACAATGAAGATGTCTCAGATTCTGCGGCAGAGATTGCTTCCGACATGTGTGTTACATGCAGTGTATTCAATATATTCCTGCCCTGAAGATTAATCGCATATAAAACACAAAATAAAAAAAAAAACTTTTACTGGAAACATTTCAGTAATATCATTACACTCCATCAAAATGGTTTTATACCATTTGATTTGTTTCTTTTTTTGTCAGCAGATGAAATCATATTTAGACATACTGAGTAGTTAATCGTGTGTTTGTGGTTTGAAAGAGAAGCTGTTCAATGTTTGTGTCATGCATAGTGTATACTGCGCATACTGCTTTCTCTACTGTTGCATGAGGAAGATAATTACGGTAAATGTATTCAGTGCATAGGTCATTGTGGTTTTTATTATGTTTTCATAGTGTACTCCATGACTTTTATTTAACAATGTATGTACGTGTGCTTGGGAAAAAGTACCACCGAGAAAAGAAAAATGTAAAAAGATTTTTCAATTATTCAGGAAAACCTGTAAATTGTGACCTGTGCATGTATTAATTCATCTAAGTGAAAATATGGCTGAAAAATGACATGAAATCATTGGTGTCTCACATGTATATGTGTCTGCCTTTTGTCTAGTGTGTTTCAGTCTGTTTCTTTTATTAGAATTGTCCCCAAAATATAATACAATTTATACTAATATTTGTCTTTCTCAATTTATTTATATAGCACATTTCATACACAAAAGGCAATTTAATGTGGTTTACATATTGCATCACTCTAGTTGCAGTTTAGTCGGCATGAAAATCAGCTTGTAGAGGCTTGTGAAGTAATCTGTTACAGTGAATATATAATCTTTAATTGCATCTCCTAACTATTACTTAAAAATTCAGATGGAAATTCTAACTTATTTTGTTAAGTGTACTACTGATTTATGGTGAGTGTGTATATGACAGAGATGGGAGTAAATCACACATGGGCAAGTCACAAGCAAGTCTCAAGTCTTAACCTTCAAGTCTCAAGCGAGTTCAAGTCATTTTTTGTGACAATCAAGCTAGTCAAGTCATAGCTTTGGTCAAGCAAGTCACAAGTCAAGTCATACAAAAGCTTCCATTTTTAAACAAGCTAAAGACAGTGGTTATGAACTGCTTCTTTCCTACTCAATATTCAAAAGACGTACATCTGAACAGTTTAAATTTATACAGATGAAAAAGCACAGCCTAAAACTGATATTAGGCCAACAATAAATCAACATACATATTTGTTCAGTATGCCTCAAACATGGCATCAAATCATGAATTCAAGTATAATGGTTTCTAAGTCAAATAATATTCTTCAAACATGCCTCACTTTTATGGGACAGAAACACATTCTTCAACCTTTCCTTCTCTTAAAGAAGAATAAAAACATTCTTTAAGAGAAGCTGAATCCCACCACCTTTATGTGATTTGGAGAGATTAACTGAGTGTATTTATCACATGGGGGCTGGAACCCGAATTTCTCCCGACTTGAAGTGAAATTCGACGTGGTGGTGATTGACGTCGGAAGTATTTGTAGTGCAGACCTTGCAATCTGCCGGACGTTTTTTCTTCGCCTGGTCAGATGTGTAATGCTTATAGCCAAACTTTATTATTTTCGGTGCAGAGGAGTCCATGACATGACATTAAGTTACTATCCGTTGCCAGTCTCGTTTACTGATGGTCTGCCGCTGTGTGCCGCGTCATCATATCAACGGGTTCCCACGCATGCAACAGCACTAAAATCGTAACGTTAACTCCTCCTCAATATCAGAGGAAAAAAAAAATATATTTATTAAACACAAAGTCAAGTCATTTCAAGTCATTTGACTCAAGTCTAAGTCAAGTCTCAAGTCATGATTATCAAGTCAAAGTCAAGTCGAGTCTTTTATTAATGTTTTTTAAGCAAGTTTCAAGTCCTAAATTTTGCGACTCGAGTCTAACTCGAGTCAAGTCATGTGACTCGAGTCCCCCATGTCTGGTATATGCTGAACCAGAAGTAGTCAAAGGTACAAGAGATTAGTCATTGGCAGTATGTGTAACCAATGTGTTGTTTGCCAACTAACATAAGTACAATACATTGTGATCCCTTTATCCAAAAACATGGTGGCATGCTATTGTAATGTTATATTGTCACTCATGGAAGATGCTGATACGTATCTGTGCCAGAAATGGCTCTGAAAGCTTCCTAAAACTCACCAGCTGCCCTCTGTACTCCTCTGTGTAAAAATGTGCTGTACTGAGTAGATTATTGGACCAACTTTTACTTTCCTTCAGTGGCAGTGAAAAGATAAGAAAGCATGTGAATGTACACTATGATGACTGATGCTACTAAAAACATGCTTTACCAATAAAAGCATAACGAGTTTAATTAAAAAACAACAACACTATTGGTCATGTAGGCCCTAATTTTGTGCCAGTGCCAGGCAGGCAATAGCACAATTATAACCCAAAGCTATTATCGTCAGAAGCGTGCCTTGTGCAAGTGGTGCAACGGAGGTTGTGCTGGCAGTGCAGTTCTGGCACGTGTGGAGTGGAACCGCACTTTCATTTTTGCTTGTTAAAACTCATATCACAAGTACAAGAGCAATTTTTGTAGCTCTGACAGAGGTGACAAATACTTCTCCCATATCACAAAATGACGTTTTCATGTATATTGAGTTTTTCCTCTTTGACTTTTTTTTATTCATTTATATATATATATATATATATATATATATATATATATATATATATATGATATCAGCATCATTGTCTGAAGCTTTTGAAGTCAATGAGAGGATCTGATGCAATTGGGCATTATTGAAAGACACCAAACTCATCACATAAGGTAACAATGGTGTTTGAATGCGAAAGTGGTTTGAAGCATGCAGTAAACACACACACACAGGGTGCGAACTACGGGGGAGCTAGGGGGAGCTTGGCTCCCCTTAATAAGACATGGACTCCCTGAAAACGTGATTTGTCAAATTTTGGGGGTCTCTAAAAATATTGCCAATTTTTTGTGTAATGTAATCATTGTGGATTATTATGTGTACTATTGCAAAAGTATTCATTTATGCATGTCAGTGATTTAAATCTAATTCACTTCAATAAAGATAACTATACATGCTATTCTTGTCATGAGCATCAAGGCGTGGAGGCGCCTTGCGGTGCAAATTCAACTCATGTTTAGTACATGTTAACTCAAACATTCGTAGAAAAAATATGAACGTTGGAGGCCATTAATCGACACGCAAATTCCTTGAATCCATTCTGCAGTTAGCATCATATAGCCATGGCAAAAAGAAAACAAGGCAGTTTAATTCATTTTGGTTTTACTAAGAAGTTGTGTAGCGATGACGTTAATAGCACGACTAATTCACCTGCTGCAAGCCCCGTTAGCACACCTCCCACCGGGGTGACAATGCAAAAAGAAGCTGAAGAAATAATGTCCTCTCTGGCTGAAGATGGAGGTTGTAACAGCTTGTCGGAGGCCGGTCACGATCCTAACCCATCTTGGTCCTCTCTCCCGCTAAATTGGAACAGCCAGCAGTGGAGAGATTGGAAGAGCCAATATACATGGCTGTTTGTTAAGGATGGAAGCTTGGGGTGCATCGCTAAGGTCTAATTGAACAGAGGAATTATGGTATTCTTCAGTAGCCTGACCGTTGTTCATGTGAAATCTCAAAGACAGCCTGATGCTTTGTTTATAGACAATCTGTGGGTGGCAAGTTTGACCTATCTATTCCTGTCGATAAAGTATAATAGGGTCAATCTTGTATAGTGCATACACTTGTTGCTGTTATGTATCTTTGTAAGTCATTGTAAGCCAAAAGCGCATGAAAACATGAAAGAAAGTGGGCTCCCCCTAAGGCCACGGTATAGTTCCAACACTGCACACACACACGCACACACGCACACACGCACACACACACACACACACACACACACACACACAAAAATTTAGCAGGGCTGAAAATTAAATAAAGCGCTACAGCATAATAAAGCAAAATTGAAAGTTAGTAGCCTATTATCTCTATCCCTCTCTCTGTTTCTCACAGTGGGACACGCTGAATGATATGTCAGAAGAAAAACAATTCTCTCACTGCCGGATAAGGACATGTTGGAGACATTTAAAATTAATTAACAATGTGATAAGTAATGTGTGTATGTGCTTCCTGTAATTTCAGGCAGCAGTTTTGAGTTATCTCAAACATGGTAACATTGTCTGACACACAACACGGCCTTACAGTGGTCACTTCTGAGGAAATCAACCATGCAAACATGTTTTCCTTTTATTTAACAGGTGTAGGTGTTTGAATTACATTCTACCAGTATTGTATTTTATTTCACTTTGCCCATGCTGATAAATTAAGCCAACGATGTCCGCAGGCCACAATGCCAAAAGAAAAATGATTGACAGAGAGAAAAATGAATAATAATAATAATAAATTAAATCTAAAAAAATATAAAAATGGGACAGAGGCAGAAAAGTAGACAGGTGGCAAAGTACAAACGGAGTTAGAAAAAGGCAGGGATGGGTTGGTGGGAGTCAAAGAGAGAAAAAGGGATTACACTGACTATTATCAGATATAGCAACCATAGGTATTTCTCAAACAATGGCAGCAGCAGCTGATATGTCCATGCATATATGGTAAACAGTGAAGAGAGATTAGTTTAAAACCAAATCTCCTCTGTGCACCTTTAAGTCTTTTGTCAGTGCCACAGAGGCTGTGTAGCAACCGGGTGTGTTGAGCATGTTTACACCAAGCATAAGAGCATCGGTGTCCAATAATTCGTGTCTCACATGGTCTTTCACTACTTAAACAAGGTCAGAGCAGCAATGTGAACAACTGAGCATCCACACACACACATACATGGTCATATCTGGGCTTTGAACAGTGCCGTATTGTGCCGCTCTATGTGTGTGCCGAGATAATCTAGGGCGCTAATGCCGTGCACAAGACACTAATAAACAAACAGTGTTTAAATTAGCCTGAAAGGAATCAGTGATGTGTAGGAAGCACCCCGGCGCTTCAATGGCTTAATCTGCCTCCTTCTCACTCTACTTTTTCACTTTCTCACAACAGATTAGGTTGTAAATGGACAGAGAAGAAGGGATCGGGATCTCCCCGACATTAGAACTTTCCACCCTGACATGATTTTGTGGTATTTCAATGATTAGCTGCAGGTTTGAGGAGACTGGTGTGTGGGCAGTTAAATAATATTGTCTGACTGTGTGTTTGACCTGCGTGTCTGATTTTAGGCTGAATTCCTTTTGACCAATTATGACAAACTTATTGCGCACCAAAACGTCTAATGAGAGATGTGTAAAATCAAAAAAATATTTGTGAATGCATAATCCATACACCAGTGTGGTTTGTGTGGATACTTCTAATTGCATTATGATGAAGTGATATTTTAATTTGTACAAGTCTGGGTATCTGAAAAATAAGTCGCTGACTAGTTTCTAAATTTTGGATGGGGCCACAAAACTGCTGATCTCAGAACTTTATAATGCTCTGGGTTTATTAGCTCAGTGTTATTTAACAATTGCGTTTGCGTTTTAGGGACGGGAATTGGAAACTAGCAATAGCTATAAATGCTGTGATGCTGTGCACAAATGTTTATGTTGTAGCATCTGTCCCTGTTCAAATAAACATGAAATGAAAATTGCAAATGTTGCCTTTTTCTTATTATATGATGACACATCAAAAGGTGTTTTGCACCTCAATGAGAAGCAAGAATGGTTTGACAGGTAGGGATTTAACTGGTAAAACATCTTGTTGGCACCACTCAATAGCCCCAAAATAAATGAACTGTGTTTTTAAAATTACAATAAAATTGCTACGGATCCACACTACTGAGCAATCAGGTGTAACTGCTTTTAATGTAACCTCATAAATTCATAATAAATTCAACATTTCATTTGGAATTTTGTAGCACACGGGAAGACAGTGTTGTAACAGTGGACAGTGTAAACTCTCTTTCTTGTGTGCTGTGTCTCTGTCAGACTAATATACAGTAGTGTAACTGACAACTAGAGGGCAGACATGACTATTTGTCTCCATTGTAAAAATGTGTCTGTGCTTGTGCGTCAACATGTGTGTGTGTGCATGTGTATGAATATGTGACTGTGTTTCTGATGCCTATACTTTGAGATAATTCCAGTTAAAACATTGACTTAAATGAATGATCTTTGTTTTATTGCGTCTATTAATCCTGTTCACTGGGAGTTGTAAAACACTGTTTAACGTTTTGTATATTCATCATTGATATAGAATGATAATATAATATCTGCATGTATTATGATTTTTGCTGAAAAAGTTAAGGAGGGTGATTTTCAGTATATCATACATATTTTTGATAAATAAACAAACTAAAAAGCATGCTGCCATGTATAGCATTCATCCTTCCAAATAAAGCTGCCGAATTATTGAGTGACCAAGTTATATTTTTCCATGGTGTAGTACCAGCATTCCAGCAGGGCATTACAACAGTGTGGAACCCTTAGAGTCATGTGTTGAAATGTATTAGTCATTGTGCTATTGGAGGATGCACAGGGGGAGAAAAACCACGGTCCTTCCGGAGGGCGATTCATCAGGTTTTTCCCAGAGCCCTCCCGGGTCAAGGTTTTATGGTTCCTGTTTGGTTTCCAAATGCTCTTTTCTCTCACCCCCTCTCAGCCACGCTATAGTGTCCAAACTTGTCTACATTTGCTTCTCGTGTTTTTGTGCATGGTAGATGTCCTTTTAAAAAGACCAATCTCAAATAAGTCTTTATTCTTGTTTTGTTGGCTCATATTCTCTGTTTTCATGAACTCTGGCCCCAGCCATGGCAACAGCTAGAAAAATGTTAACATTGATTGACAGGATTAAAAAAGGCCCCCTTCCCCGTTACGCATTTCAAACACTTTGGGAACAATGGTGCTTGGTGTGATTGAATTAATGAGGTATCTCCGACTGTCAAAAGAGCACACATACTTTACATAAACCTGATTATCTTTGCATGGCAGAAATAGAAGAAAAGGAGAAGCCAGGGAACTGAAGGAGGAGGATGGAGGGAGCAGAGAGGAAAGAGAAGAGAGGGAGGAGGGGGGGATTTGGATTTCAGTGGGCATCTCCCAAAAAAAAAAGCATCAAAGTGTGCGCTGCATGGTGGGGGTGGACGTGGTGCTCACAAAGTAGTGATGTTCTGGCTTGGGCTTGCCTTGGCCTCTCCCTCATGCCTGTGCTCTGTTTAGCATAAACCAACCATAAAGGCTTTAACAAATCTATTCAAGGAGCATGGGGCCCAAGAACAACATAGTTTTTCACAAGCCACCACCCCCAAGCAAGTCGTTTTTTGCAGGGCAGCCATTGTTCTGCTTGAACCGCACATAGATTTAATCGTCTCTGCGACCCCGAGCCGGAGGAAAAGGAGCGGCGGTGCCCTTAGTGAACCCATGAAGTGACACCCGGAGTGACTGCCAAGAGTCTCACTAATTCCACCAACCTATTGAGACAGGAAAATAGAGTGGAGGAGTGGAGTGAGGGATGGATTGTGGGAGGGAGGGAGAGTGAAGGGATGGATAGAGGTTCTCTGACTGAAATGCTCACCAGATCAGCAAAGCTAACCCTCTGAAACGTGAGCTAATTCTCTATTTAATCCTTTTAGCTGCCATTTCTCCCCCTTTCGTCCTCACTCAACCCCCCATCCCCCCTCTCTTTACTCTTTCTATATCCTCTCCGTTTTTTTTACCCTCTTCTCCTAGGGAAGTGTCAGCAAAAGTTCTTGTTGAGCAGCAGAAGGAGAGGCAGGGAAGGACGAGGCTTCTAGGAATGATCCGGTGTGCGTCTGTGTGGGTGTGTCTGTGTGTAAGTGTTGGCTAAGTGAAGAGGGTAACTGTGAAGAGCGCTGACTGTGTAGGCTGCTCCTTTACCTCTGTGTTTTTTCTTCAAGAAAAGCTCTGACAGCTGCGGTTTGATTTCTCAGGTTGTCAAAAGTCATCTTTGTTAGTTCTCTCTGCCAATGAATGGCAGCGGATTAAAAAAAAAAAAAAAAAGCGTGTTCGCACATCGAGCTGTAGGTGGGCTTTGCCTCGAGTGGTTTTCATAAAGGAGAAGGAAAATCACACAACATTACTCCAGGGGCCTCTGGAAGGAAAGGAAAATCACACATTACTCCAGAGGCCCCCATTGTTTTACCTACTAAACCCAAGCATATCAGATGCCTACAGATCCGCCCCCCTTCCTTCTTCTAAACGTATAGCTGAGAGCCTGCATAGAAAGATACAAATTGTCTCTCGTGCTGTGAGGTTGCCGGAACATAAATTGAGGGGAGAGGCATTGTTGTCAGTGAGTAATATACTTAGCATTATTTATAAAGAAGAGGAGAAGATTAAAAGGTGGGCTGGTATTGAAAAAGTACTTGACTCTGTGGCTGACACAGCAGTTACATATGGCCTAATGTGATTTTTTTTTATCTGCTGAAATTGTCAGAAATATATATCCCTGGGGTTGTATCCACTGTGCATGCCATTGTAGTGATATGAAGACAACAAATGGCAGGCACAGTAATGCATCACTATACCAGATGTGTCGGCAGCTAGTGCAAATTACAGTGCTTGCTTATTACTGTTCAACTTTTTTGCAAGTATAAATGAAGAAAATTGTCATATTCACAATGAGTTTGTTACTGTTTTTGTTTATTTGTTATGCTATGATCTCTTTATATTTCTCCTTGTTATTTTCTTCTTGTTTTGTGCATCCACCATCTATAGTACAAGTTTGTAAAACGTAATGGCTAGAGAAATTGCATCTGGGGCTTATCAATAAAAATCCACATGTTATGTTTTTGTAAAATGTACCTATTTTTTGGGAGCAAACAGGGGCTGAAGGTAGATCTTTTTCTTTCTTTTTTTTTCTCTGGTTATTTAAACAGTTACAGTGTAAAATGTGAAAACTTTTGTTCCTCAGTATTTTCCTTGTTCCTTCTGTCAATAAATAAAGAAGTTGATAAAATGCTGTTCAACCAGTTTTGTTCGGCAAAACGCTCCTCTGTGCAACCATGTGTTGAAGATATGGTTTCCAGCGTAGTCAGTTGTTCGCTTGAAAGCAGCACCACTCCAAAGGGTTTGAAAGGCTAATCTCGTTCTTGGCACCTCTCTTCTTTTTTTCTTCTCTCCACTCCTTAAGCTCCTCTATGTTCCTCCCTTAAGCTCTTAGGAATAGAAAAAAAACCCTGGCTGGCTCTGAAATTGGTTAATTTCACAATTATTTCTTATTGGGGCTTTACTCAACAATAAAGCTCAACCGTGAGTAACAACTCCTCCAACTTGAACACTTTTATGTGAGTGATCCTAAAATATTAGCTAACCGTTTGCCGTAAAAGCTTAATGTAGCTCTCAAAGGTTGCCTCTATTATATCAGCGCTCTAAATGACTCAAACATCTTACCCTCAACTAACCGCAGCCTTTTCTTTAGGCTGTCATCGGAGTCGGTAGTAAATTAAGCAGAGGGCTGAGCAACAACCCCTTGACTTTTATTGAGGCCGGGGTCTAATTATAATTCACCGGACCAGACCTTTTGTGTCAGTGAGAGCTTCATTTGCAGTTTGCAGTTTGCGTGAACCCTGGAGACATTAACTCCGTCCCCTTCTCCATTCATTACAATGCCATTAGTCTCTGCGAATTGATCAATATATCATGTAAAGAACATCTTGAATGTGGACGTCTGGCTCCTTTGTGAGCCCAGAGATAATGGTTTCCCCATTCAAGCCGGCTTGTAGGAACATGGAGATAAAGCAAGGCAGGGAAGAGTTACACCGCTTACAGCTATGGAGAGGGAGCTATCTCATCCAGATTGTAAGTGGGTGAACTAAAAACGCATAAAAAGGGACAGTTTATTGTGAGGAGAGCAGCACTGGAGGAGGGTGTAAAGATCTAAAAGACTCAATCTGGCACCTTTTATTCTCTTCAGGTGTCCAGGAGGGAAGAAATCATCCATCTATTCTCCTCCAGCCTCATTGAGCTGTGATGCATGCAATACCAGGCACTCCCGAAAGAGCTGAGTCAACAACGTATGGGGCATGTTTTGAATTAGAAGTTGTACATGCAGAGAGTTTTATTTTTTATTCTACCGTATTTCTATATTTAATATTTCTTTCGTTATATAAACCTATTTCATTGTATCGACCAAAATGCAACTATGTTCACTTTGAATACTTTCAATGTCTGGCATATAACCTACTTCTCCTAAAATGCCAGATTAAGTTGTCCTCCACATTTTACTTTTTGATGCGTACCGGTTTCATTGACATAACTTCTTGTTGTACTACACTAAAAATAAACGTTACACTGGTAAATGCCAACGTAGTAGTCATCCGTCAGCAGCAGCTATGATTCTCAAGTGGGCATCAGTCGAGTCGACACGTGTTAACTTGTCAAAAATAAACATACACGCGCATGCAAACACTCAGAGTAGTTCTCTTGGCCTCTTCGTATTTGCCTTGAAGTACATTCTCGGTCTACGCTCTGGTGTCGCGCCTTACAGATAGTCTGTGTATTGTGGCACCCCTAGAGAAAGCAGACACAGAAGAAGGTCCTTGATAACATTTGTTGTTGGGGAATGAGATTCGGTGCCTTTACCGAATCCCTAAAGGGCAGCAGTACAAATGTTTTATATTCAGAGAAGACTTGCCTCTGCCTGTTATAAGCAGTGTTGATCCAATTGGCTTGTGAGAGAGTAAGTGGCAAGGGCTTTTTAAAAAAAGATGGAGAAGGCTGCTCAGACAAACTGCAGTGGAGGCCCGTTCCCTCAGACATTGTTGGTTGAAAAAAAAACGTCTTTGTCTGTACAAGATGAAGGGACCACAGTCACACTAAATAGCCCCGGGGCTGGTATAGATTAGTGGGGCATTACCATGAGCCAAATGCATGCTAACATCCCCATGTAGAAGTTATAAAGGTTTTAGGGGTTAAAACCCTTAACTACTTCACCGTGACAGGGAGCAAACAAATGGATTTGGAGCTGTTTACTCTGTGCTATAACATGTGTGGGACCATGGCCTCATCAATATGACGTATAGCAACATAAACTTTCCTTATATAATGGTAAAACAAATAAAATAAACACCTGTGCATATTGCTATGATCACTGGTTATCAAGTCAAGGACAAATGTTTCTTCCTGCTTATATTTTGCCATTCCTATTTACAGTAGGCTGTAACTTCACTCTGATTAATGATAAAATATCTAGAAAACAGAAAGCTACTTTTACTCCACCGAGGGAACAGATGCAGTGAAATCACAGGAGTAATGTCACATTCTCTCCCTCCTGTTGTTACTTGATATTTACAGTGGTGCTCGGGCCCAATCAATGATGTAAATGCATCTCTCCTGGCAAAACTCTTCTTTTCCTGCGGAAGCTAACCACTGCGCAGAGCTGTCAAACAAACAGGACAAAATCCAGCTCGTGTTAGCTGTCCTTTTTCTACATTTCCTCACAGAGTTTTGACCTTTACAATATGTCAGCGTGAAAAAAAAAGCAGTGCATTCCCACAGCCTTATAGCACCCTATGTGGGCACATGCATGTGAGAAGGGCAGGGCAGGGGGAGAGAAACTCTGTCTGATGTGCGTGCACACACACACACACACACACACACACACACACACACACACACACACACACACACACACACACACACACACACACATCTCTGGCTAACAGCCGTGGAGCCTGGGTTTGAATTCACTCTGGGGTGGACCGTTTAAATGAGCTTTAATTTAGCATCCTGCTGGCTCAATTGGGATTGTAATAGAACACATTACACCTTGTCCTGCAACAGAAGCTCTCTCTCTCTCTCTCTCTCTCTCTCTCTCTCTCTTTCTCCCTCTCTCTAAGTCCTGGGAGAATTGATTTTTCCAAATGCTGGGGAACAAATCAAAGGACAGAATGATTGTGTTACAAAGAGAAACGGCAGACATGGCATTGTAATCAATTTGACTATTAACTCAGCAATGTTTTCCTTTACATTACAAGAATTTTTTGGACCATTATGTAATGAGTTAGCAACACATTGCTCTGTAGTAATTACAAACTTGATAAACAAAAACAGGGACACTGAGTTGGCGAAGCCTTTAAAAATTGTCAAGAGGTGAGTTGTGGAACATGCATCAACGTTATAGTAATCAAGACGCAAAGTAATTGGATGCAAAGGTATTTGTGCAATCAGAGCCAGCAGCTCTTGTTCTGCACTGAATCAAGACTACTGTACTTACCACCTCCAAAAGTCATTGAGAGGGCTCCCTCTCTCACATTTAATTTTTTGTTTCACTAACGCTCTTCTCCTATCATCAACAATGAATTAGAATCAGAGCATTTCAGTAACCTTCCTGTTCTAAGAGTGACTTTTCCCTAGTTACACATACACAGTAAAGGACACGTGGCTTTCGTAACTACAGCACCGCAACTGAAACTAGAGAGTCCCTCCAGAAAAACGCGATTATGCGATCGCATAATGCAATGCATAATCAGCCAAAGTCCGCATATTTATGCGGGGGGCGCATTTTTTCAAATACGCCGCACTTTTGCTGCATAAATTGCCAATTTCCGCGCAAAATATGCAGGGCTTGCATGATTTCATAATCCCGGCATTTTCGTTGCAAAAAAAGTCACAAATATCTTAGCAGAAAGTTGAAAAATTTTGCGTTTACTTCACACAAGAGCAGCCATTTTCCCCTGTTGCCATGGGAACGTTATGAAGTGACGTAATTATGCGACGTGAACATCATCGAAAAGCAGAGTGTTGGGGGAAACACTTTCTTTTCTCTTTTTCATCAAACCGCAATTTTTGCAAGTTCCCGCAATTTTTGCAAGTTCCCGCGATTTCATCGCATAAAATTGCATAAATATCCCGCATATTCCATCGCATTTTTTAAGAAAACGTGCCGCATAATCAAGGATTTTTGCCCGCAACAATCACATAAAACTCTGCATTTTTCTGGAAGGACTGACTAGAAGGGCATTTAGAGAGCACAGACCTCTGCCAAAGCCATACTCTAGAGCCCTGTGCGGGACGGTTTCCCCTAATCTCTTGACTGCACACACCCGCAAAAAATATGAGTTTTGTGTTTTTCTTACACCTATTGTTTATAGTGATATTTGGGGTTTGGTAAAACAGCCCCCCTGCCTGCGTGAGTGCTAACGCAGGAAGGGAGACGGCGAGACTCGGCCGACGAAACAAAAACACACAAAATGAAAATAAAGTCAGATGAAGTTTTGTGAGAAGTTGATGAGGGGAAAGCTGCTAAAATCAGAAAGACACCACAGCAACTGTAAAAAAGCTGTGTGTTGTGTCAAAGTGAATTAGTGAGAACTAATTCAGGGTGGGACTGTGCAGACTGTGGGACTGTGCAGCCAGCGAGCGGTTCATGGCCCGCTGCAATTTTTACTCCATCATTCTGGTTAGCACCGACTAAATCCCGCAGGGGGGGGTAATACATTGACATATAGTTCAAACTGAAGCAACAGACATAGCTGAACAAAGCAACATGTTTTTTTTTTTGTGTTTGTCTCCCAAACAAAAAGCAACTCCTCCCTCCTCGTTTCCTTCCGTCTCACAATATATCCATCCTCTGCCGTCGACGGAGCTCACCTTGACAGCTCCTCCAGTCACCCCGTTCTAAGTGGATGATTAAAAAGAGATGGAGGGGTTTTACTGGGGGCTGGTATGCGTGGCATCCCAAGAGCCCCCGCTCCAAGCTAGCCAAGCGGAGAGAGCTACAGCTGTCCTCCAAACAAGTCCGCCATCCTTTATTTATTTCTGCTGAAATATTGATGCATGTTATGAAAGGTTTAAAATAATGTGTCTGCCTTTTTTTTTTCCCCCCTTTGCCCCAGCACACTGTTTTCTAATGCATAAATAATTCTTCCCTCGGACGCTGCGTGGACACTGGGCCCGGCACATTAGATGGGGTGCATCCGCTGTATCACATTCTTTCTGCCTGAGAGAAAATAACAATCTCTCGTAATTTCCTACACTTATACAATCGCCGTTGACAGTAAATAATTGATGTATGAATTTAGGGCTAAAACTCAAACACAATATGACTTCATGTCAAGGGTTAGTCCCTGCAGATTTGAAGCCAAATCATCTCGCAAAATGGATTCTTCCTCTGCACAAAAGGGGTAGCCTTTTCCAAGTCCCTACCTTTTATTCCTCCCTCCATCGCTGCCCCCCTTGTTCTCAACCGCGCTCCTTTCCAACAGAGAGCGGAGAACCGGGTCTAGCAGCCCTCTTGATGAGGTCTTGCTTTGCATGGCTGGTGATAACTGAGTGATTTAGCCCATTATTAGTCGAGGATGTGTTTTGTTTTTGAACACAAATGGGACATGAACCCGTTTTTGATTGTGCTGGCGAAGGAGTATGAGCCAGGCCCAGTACAGGGAGCGCCCGCTCTCACTTCTCATCTCAGTATCTGTGTTGTGATGTACAATTACGCCTCTAAATTTGCTGGCCAGATCCATTTGTGAGATAAGAGAGGAGTGAGAGGAGATGAAAGGTGAATGGGGTAGAATAGTAATTTCACTCTCTACGCTTCAATTAACACATTGTGGCAAGTACAGCTGCTTTCTGTGCTAGGCAGTTCAAATACATCCCCTGTGGAAGTGTGGTATGACATGAGGGGCAAAAGGGGCAAACAGCATTATAGCTTTTGGCTTGATTATTGGAGAGTTTGGCTTAAAGTGCCCATATTATGCTCATTTTCAGCACATTGCTGCAGCTCCTCTTTTCACCCTGTGTGTTGAGCTCTCTGTTTAAGCTACCGAGTGAGGCATCTCACTTCTATTCAATCTTTGTTGGGAGTTGCACATGCGCAGTACCTAGGTAAGGACTACTAGCTAATCAGAAGCAGAGTATGAGGGCTTGCCATGGTGTTATATGCCCCCAACATTGACTTCAAGGCAGCGCTCTGACCGTTGACATCAAGGCACCTAACGCTAACCTTAACCCTAACCCTAACCATTGCCTAATCCTAGTGCGACGTTGGGGGCTTAAAACACCAAACACCATGCCACACTAGCAGCTAGGCGAGCATTATAACGTGTGGTACAAAGTGACGCACGTTCGTCACGGAAGTAAAGGCTGGACTACAATAGAGCTGTTTGGAGCAGTTTGTGAACAGTGTTTTCTGTTGGAGATGGTAAGTCCCTTTGGGGTGGACTTTCGGCTTTTTCACTTTGTAAACCTATAATGTGCACAAAAAAGATATACAACAAAATAAAGGAAAGGGGAAAAGCCAAAAAGCATAATATGAGCACTTAAAATATTGTCCAACAACAAGTAATATAGCCTACTGATGGCCATAATTATTGTAAGACTACTGAGCATCCAGGCCCCATCAAGAGTAACTAATGCTGCGATGCATTTAATGTAATGCATTGCAGCAGTTGGTACACACCTACTGTATATCATGTTGTAATGTGTGTATGTCTCTCTCCATCCTACCCCATATCATGACCCCCTGGGTCATGTAAGCAGATTTCCTTATACATAAATGTTACAGTCACAGTCTTAAACACGTGATTGGGTTAGGTTTAGGATAAAACCATGTTTTGTTACGTAACTTAACTTACTTAACTTGCTTACCTGAATATGTTTCCCTTGAAACGTAATTGAGAATGCAGTTTAGTTGGATGGGAGCGTAAGTTTTTAGGAGACGCACAGTGTTGTAATGTAACCAACTACCAATACTTTGTTACTGTACTTAAGTAGATTTTTCACGTATCTGTACTTTACTTCGTTATTTATATTTCTGGAAACTTAAACTTTTACTCCACTACATTTCCTAAACATAATTTATATTTTTACTCCCATACATTTCCCCTAAGCATCTTCGTTACTCATTACTACAAAATAAAATCAGAAGACATTTGTTAGACTGCAAAAAAAGCAGGTTTGGCGAATCATTGCTTATAGAGCGCAAGTTAATGCACGCTCCATTCCAGTTGGTGACGTAATGCCTGTTTGTTACCAAGCGCCAAAACCATGGGCCACAACTAAAGAAAAAGAGGAGGAAGCATGATAACTGATAGCGTCATGGAAGCACGTGCTGCAGGCGCCACCGCCAACGTAACAGGCGATGACCACCCCAACGAGCGGTGAATGGGGTGGTGTTGAAGCCAACGTTACACACCTGTAGTCATATTTGCAAGAAATGTTTTTGTACGTTGGAGAGAAAGATTCCTTCCTCACAAAAAAATTCTATTTTATTTCTCTTTCTTTATTAGCTCTCTCAAAATATACAGTGTTTGGTCCTGTAACTTGAGGGAATTATGCCTGGAAAAAAACGTTGAATTTGATGTTTAAGAAGGTGTGGGAACTCTGAATATTATGCTTTACTATAAAGAAGCCACAATAAAGTTCATATTCCAAGTGTTTTTTACTTTTACTTCTAATAATTAAAGGTGCTCTAAGCGATGTTGGGTGACGTTACTTCTTGTTGACGTTCAAAGTATTTTCAAACAAAACGAAGACTAGCTCGCTCCTCCCTCCTGCTCCTCCCGTTATTGGCTGAACACTGATGAAGACAGGAACGGGGTAGAGAGAGGGGCGATGACATACAGCAAAGGGGCGTGTGTCGGACTCGAACCCGGACCACTGCAGTGAGGACTGAGTGTTGGTACATGGGACGCATGTTCAACCTGGGGAGCTACCAGGACACTCCAGATACTTTTACAATATTCCTTCCAAGTACTTTATAAAATACTGCATTTATCAATGTATACATATGTTATGCACTGTATTATGCACAGTTCACAGTGTTTTCTATAGTACTACTTAAAATCCTAATTTATTCAAAGGAACTGTAGTCTGCCTCAATGGATGTATATTGCTGGGTTAAAGCCTGACATCAAGCGGTCTGGCTAGTCCACACAGCATTCCAGGATGGGAGAAAAACGAGCTCTGGTTTATTGGCATTTCTTTAAACCAATAATAATCGTCTTGGGCGGTGCTAAGCGCCGGACAGAGCCGCTGCAAAATAGTTGTGTGAGAGAAAACTCAGATTGGACAGATAGTCTGGCTAACTGTCTTAATTTACCCTGCAGAGATCTGAGGAGCAGTTAACCATAGTCCTCATAAATCCACCGGAGTTTAAAATTCCAACAAAAAAGATAGCGGAAGGAAACGGAAATCGGCGAAAATACACGCATCCGGCGGAATTTCCTCCTGGAAGTGGAAAGTCAAGGATATAGACTAAGCCAGACCATACTCTGGCGCTGACATAGCACTGTATAGATAGTTCTAACTAATTGTAACAGATTTGAGAAACTACTTTTGTTTATATTATTACTTTTGTCATTATTATTATTTTAACCTGTAAATGGTGCAGTCATGTTATACCATTAATAATCAGCCTTCATTGTGTGGTTTATACTGTTTGGTGACATTTAGCATTTTGCTACTGTTGCAAAACGTGGTTGCAACTCTCACTATCTTTATGTATGAAAACAATTCATTTAGATGCCAGCATACATTTTTGGAAACAGTGAATTAAACACTTCTTTTTTTCTGCTTACAAGCATTTTAAAATATGCATTTTAGGAGGTTATGTGTCTCTACAAAAAGAGCCCTCTGTCAAAGAATACTTTTAATAAAATTTACATTATTTGTTAACATCAGTACCATTTTTTTTTTTAAACCACTGGGCACAGATTATGATATTAAGGTATTATATAATGTGCCAGCGACACGCTTGTCACTGGGGATAGAGTAACAGTTTGGAGGGAATACTATTATTCCAAGCTTTGTCTGTCAGATAAGATCATGGTAAAGCGCTAATATGTTGAAGTTTGCCAGTATATAAAAAAGTACCCCGCAAGAGGAAGCTTGCATAGCAACTTATGTTGATGAAGTAATCATAAAGCAGTTGCATGTCAGAACTGACATTGAAAGATCCCTAACAATTTAGTTTTTAGTTTACTGTATGTACGCTGACTGTTTGCTGACAAGATGTGTTTAGACAAACAATATGTAATACGTTTTTTTTCTGAGCAGTTTCAGAATCACATACAGTGTAATAGAATGCATGTTGTCTCCCAAATAGTGAAAACTTGGATAACGTGGGTTATTCTGCTTTGCATCAATGATGTTGTTTAGAAGCATGTGACATTGTGTTGATGAGATATAGTTATTACCATGTTTTCCATAGTTTTTTTTTTAACTGAAGAAATGCTTGAATAAATTATTCTATAAAACTAAATTTACTTTAGGCATGAGACATGTGAATAGTTCCATCAACTATAAACAAAAAAAAGATGCGAGGAGATTTAGTTAGACCCTAAACTCACATAAAAAAAAAGACAAATCTGCTTGAGATGGGGGGAGGGAGGGGTAATAAGAGAGTGAGAGAGACAGATATTGTTTTGATATGAGATGGTCAGTCACTACACCCTCAGGGGTATTCTCCAGACATTTATCGTGAACAGAAATGACCCCGGGACCTGCCCTGACCTCAGTGAAGCTGTTGGATCAATGACACCCCCCTCCCCTCCCCACACACACACACACACACACACACACACACACACACACACACACTCACACTCACACTCCGTTCTGCCGCACTGGTCTTGGAAACAAGAAGTTGCTCGAGGCTACACACCCATCCTTCCCACCACCCACTCTTTAGATTGTGTTGATGTGTGTCTGTGTGTGTGTGTGTGTGTGTGTGTGTGTGTGTTCAGGCCTTCTTGTGTACCCTCGACCACCTTGCACGGTAATCACCACACACAGCTGCCACCTGCCTCTCTCTTTCTCTCGTTTGGTCCTACCTTCTCTCTCTCACCCCCTCCTACGCCATGGCTGCTATGATCCCAACAGTGGATCCTAATGTCTCTCGCCATGATTAATCTGATAAATAATAAATATATCAATCTAGACTCTCGACAAGGACTAATTCTAACCAGCGGGAAGGCACAAGCCCCCTTTAACTGCTGCCTGTAGCTGCCAAATTAATTATTTAATGATTAATTCTTTGGGAAATGGGAAAGTTTTGATTAATACTGTCTGGGCATATGTCTTCAGTTGTTTGATGTATGTCAGAGAAATCAACCCTCGCTGTCTCTCTGTCCGACCTTTACGCACACGCACACGCACGCACACACACACACACACACACACACACACACACACAGAAAGGACGGACTGGCTCGCGATCACAAATGCACACATACACACAGCCAGGGTTAGAAGAGAGACATTTTAGCTCTTATGAATGAAGCCAGAGGCTACTGTCACTGAGATCAGATGCTGAATATCTCACAATAAATTACAGCTGGATCTCAGAGGCCCTCATCCTTGAACCTTGAACATGTCAAAACCCTCTATGTGTGTGTGTGTGTGTGTGTGTGTGTGTGTGTGTGTATGCGCACATATTTGAGTGAGTTTTTGACCCTATTTACTAATGGAAGCCTCTAAGGCCCCTGAGTCGTGATGCATTTTTAATGATGTCAAATTGTCATTTCACTCTGCTGTTTGCTGTTCAAAGGAAAACAAATGTTGAATCAAATACAAATGTAATAAATTGTGTGCACACACAATTTAGAACAAAAAAAACATGGCTGTTCGACATGGAGATTGTCGAGATTCAATTTCGGATGACACCAAAAGTAACATACATTAATGTATTAATTATTATTAACATACAACAATGTATTAAACATACATTGTTCACTGTCCTGTTTTCAACATTGTAACAATTCATTTTCTAGATAATCCAACGGATTCATAAAAGGTTAAATTTATTGGAACACTTCATTATTCAGTTTATCTAAAAAAGTCCAGATCACAAAATGTGGATATACATGGTTTTTATTGGACAGTACAAAAGTTACAGCTATTTGTATGCTTATGCTATTGCTTATTGTAACAGTTAATCTCCAAGCAGAGGAGTTTTCAATTCACAAACAACTGTGGAGACAAACTATGGGGAATTATTATCTTTGTATACCATTATAAGAAGAGTTGTTGTTGTTGTCTCAGACTAAACAATATTTTAGATTTATTGTCTCCTATGAATGCACCACTAACGCAGCAATTTAGAAGTTTGTAAAGTTCTGTAGGCCTATGTGTCTTGCACATCTTGATTGTTACCAGTGCTGGTCAAGTTACTGAAAATTAGTAATTAGTTACAGTTACTAGTTACTTCTTTTAAAAGTAATTGAATTACTTTACCAATTACTGCATATCAAAAGTAATTAGTTA
Source organism: Perca flavescens (assembly GCF_004354835.1). Classification (NCBI taxonomy): domain Eukaryota; kingdom Metazoa; phylum Chordata; class Actinopteri; order Perciformes; family Percidae; genus Perca; species Perca flavescens. The sequence continues at coordinate 25,432,849 of NC_041336.1, forward strand.
CTAGGGAAAGTAACGTTTAAGTTACTTTTATGTCTGCTTTTTAAATGTAAATATGAACAGTAGTGAACAGTCAAACACAATAAACATAATTTTTAGACCTATTTATTGTAATCAACAGGGCAACAGGCCTTCAAATCGAGCAGTAATACAAAAGTCCCTTTTAATACTTTTAATACAAAATAACAACTGTCTCAGTCATTTAACAGTGTTTTTTTTTAACCACATTAGGCCCAGTGAAATAAAAGTGATTGGCCTACAGTATACCTAGCAATCAATTTATTCAGCTCTGCCTGGCTTATCGGTTGGACTACAGTCCGTGTAAAATCTAGCTTTGGTTGTTTGCGCGGAGGGGCCCCTTCAGCATCCGTAGGGCTCGGGTCTTTCGCTACTAGCTTTGTCGAAGCGTGTTGCTTTAACAGGTGCTTCATAAGATTTGAATTGCTTCTCTTAAATGTGGATAGGTTCTTTACACCTGCACAAAATTGTCAACTCACCACTACATTTTTGTCTTTAATTTCGATGAGCGAAAAGTAATGTCTGTCATATACGGTAGTTAGAATGTGCCTGCGCATATACTGTGATATATATGGTAGTTAAAATGCGCCTGTGCATATACTGTGATATATATGGTAACACCCAAAACGTGTGTGTCACTGCTCACTTATGTTACTTGCATCGGGAGGTCAGAGTAAAGAAGACTAAATGATAAACTGCCTCCTTCGTTATCATTTTACAATGTCCATACTTCCAGGAGAGATAGCTCATTCTATCCGCACTATTGGCCATGCTGTGGTTTAATGCTCATTGTTCGATTGGTGTATCATTGCGCCGCCATAAGGTCCTGCGACGTTAGATCAGAAGCAGCTAAAGTAGGCCTATCTGTCTTCTTGTCTGCAAGCGTTCATTTTTCACAAAAGAGAGTAATGCGAGTAACAACACTGATTGTTAATTACTTTGCTGGAAGAACCGATAATACCGCATCTTACGCCATTTAAGTCACCTTAACACTGCAGTGTATATTTTGCATGGGGAGTTACTGTAGGAGCTGGATAATGTGCACATTGACTCCACATCAACAAAACACATTGCAATGCCCTTATACGTTTTTGGATACATCCTTTTAGTGTTTGACCTGGAAACAGAATGTTAATGTTAATGTGAATGTGATTGTTTGTTCTGTACTGTGAGTAAAACACTACCCCTGGCAATACTTCGAGCAAAGTTTCATGTTGTGTCAAGCCTTTTCAGTGTTTTAAAAATAGCTATTTTGAGGCTAGCATAAAAGTGCCCCTAGCACTCCCATTCAAAAGGACATTTGACTGAAAAACGAGAAAACGGTAAATCTTAAAAGTGACACTTCCTTCCTAAATATGCTTTTAAACGAAAGTTTGACTCGGGTACATTCACAAAAAGACCCTAGGTTGCATTTTGGCGAGAGTTAAGCTTTAACTTACTTTTTGGCTCATGTCAACAATGAAATTGAAATTGAAAGTCCGAAAGGTTATGCTTACATAGGAGGTCATTTTTTACGCCAAGTGGTTTTGAAGCTAATTGTCCATCTATAAATCAGCATGGTGAACATAAAAAAAGGTTTCTTTATATCTCAATAAAATAAAATAAATAAAAAAATCTAGAATTGGAAAGGTTTTTAAAACAAATCTGAAAATTTCACAAGTAAAGGATCAAGACATTGTGATGAACAATGTCCCTCCTGTTTCATTCATTGTTTTGTTTTTAATCATGATATGGCTCCCTGTCCCCTCTCACCCTTTGTTAAAATACAACTTGCCCTCGGGGTGAGGAGAGGAGACCTGCCTTTAATAGGGCCAACAACCTGACAAATCTCGCTCTGTCTTCAACAATATATTTTCTCTCTCACACACACACACACACACACACACACACACACACACACACACACACACACACCGGATATACACATATACCACACACGTTCTCAAAACACAATCACTAAAAATGAGTGTTTCCGTTGGTGAGAAAGACGGGAGGGCGGCAACTCACCATCAGAGTGACAGACTGCATTGTCCGAGCGAGCTTTGGTGGTTGTAACAAGCATCGGGACATTTGAGCAAACAAAAGCAGGATTGGTAGTGTCATCAATCAATCGGCTGACAGTTGACTCAAGTTTGTTTGTCCCACACTCTGCATAATAAGTGATTGGATCTCAGCTAATTAGATATTGGGTAATCAATCATTGCCAACAAGGCACTTGGCTGACCGAGGGGACTCTCCCTTTGCGTGTGCCCGTTGTCATGAAATAAATTAGAAATAAAAATTATTTAGCGTCAGCCAAAAGGTAATTCCCACCAGTGAGCTGTCTAACCACTGCCTTTGTGCAAAAGAGACACATGGAGCGAGGGAGAAGGGGGGGTCTCATGTCCTGACCAATTACTGAAATATTCAGTTGAGGAATTTACATAATAAATGAAGCAATGAAATATTGATATATTTGCCTGGAATGATGTTTTACTCTGCACAAACATGCATCTAACAATATGTCCACATGGAAGCAGGACAGAGCAACACCAACACACATTCTGAATTTCATAGTTGGAAGCTGATTTCACTTTTATGAATGAATAAATACATGAATGAAAGAGGAAAAAAAGCTTTTCTCAGAATGTGTAACTTAATTAATCTTGGTCTAGAAAATGGTCACTTCAATTGGTGTCAACTGTCATTGCAATTTTAAGCCAGTTAAAAACTAAACTTATTATTTTGGTGAGAACTTAACCAGTTAAGATTGGAGCAGATGGTATATCAGGTAGCCATCCCAGTCCATCATCCCTTCAAAATCACATTTGAAACTCTACAGAGAGCGAACTGCGCCAATGAAACTCGCTGAGTATTTGTAGTGCCACAGTTCGTTCCCACCTTCTCCCGCCACGCTGTCAAAATGTCTCCCTCAAGCCTTCTCTTTTTGAGCTCCGCAAAGACTCTAGAGGTACAATGTTTGCTCCTCGTTCTTTTCATTTTTTTTGTCACCCTCAGGTAGCCGCTGTACGATGCACAACGTGTGTCTCTCCACTGACACCGCAAGGACACAAAACATGCAGCTGGGGGAAATGTCAGACACGACAGAGAAAGAGAGAAAAGAGGGAGGAGGAAAGAGAGAAGCTGTGCATGTGAAAACAAGGGAAAAGTACAAGCGACAGAGTAACGGAGATGAGAAAGAAGTTACGAACAAACGAGGGAATGCGTGAAAGAGAGAGAGAGAGAGAGAGAGAGAGAGAGAGACCACTTCGTCAGTGGAGGAGGACACACTCCTTTATTTATTTATTTTTACACAAAGCCAGAATGTAAGTAAGTAAAGCAGCCAGCTGGGCCTCAGTCTCTCAGCAGTGTGTCGGAGCCTGTCACCACCATTGCTACCGAGACAGCTACAAGTTTACAACAGCTGCCGACTAATGTTTGATCAGTGATAAAATATGCCGAGGTGACAACACCATGCTGCCCGTGCATTTGTGGGGGCCTTGCGCATAAAAAATTCAGTGCCTGGCAAGTATAGAGGGCCCTGATGGCCTCAGTGCTGCCGCCATTCCCCATCCGCTCTCCCTCCCCAAAGGTATACCCAGGGATGGAGACAACTTCACAAGATGTCAGAAACCATCTCTGTTTTGTGTTCACGGGGTGAGCCTTCCTCTGAGTAAATCGGCCACACGTCAGCTTTTGTACCGGAGGACCAACGCTGAGACCTTCAGTGCCACACAGGCAGAGAAGAAGAATACAACAGAACGTACCAGACGACACTGACGGTGGACAAACAGAGCAAATGTGGATGATAGAAAATTGGAGTCAAGTAAAACTGATTTTTTTTCAAAGTTATGTTCTCATGCTTCCTCGTGATCATTATTTTGTGATGTCAACATCACGTTTGTTTTCATGTGATATTGTGGTCATGACAAAATCCCAAAAAAACATGTTCAGATGACATGTTTATTGGTAAAGCTTTTATTTTTAATAAGATCACAAAACAAATAGGACGTTTTCTTGTTGTTGAAGATAACACACTCTAAAACATCATGTCCTCTCTGGCTTTCCGTACACCTTGATTTAGTAAGAGCTTTACAAGCAAAACACTCATTCAAATGTTAGAAAACTTGATGACATTGTGGTATGTTGCGTGAAAGGTATTTAGAAGGTTAGTAAGGTTATTAAGTGAGGAAATTTCATCCTTTCTTTTCAGAGGCATGTCTAGCTGTCTGGTTGTCTGTTTGCAGCGAAGCCAACAATGTGGGCATGCCAAGGAGAGTCTCCTGGTAAATGTCAACTGTCAGAGAATTGAGGCCTCCTCATCAATCGCCCTGCCATGGAGCTCTGGGCAATGAAACCCTTCCCGAGGAATACCAGAGAGATAGAGAGAGGAGAGGAAAAGGAGAGAGAACACAATGGCACTAAATAACTCAAGGAAGTGATGGTCAAAAAAGAGAGAGAGAGTGAGCGAATCAGATTTCCCTTTTCCCCTGTGACTATGTCCTCTGACAGTTTTGTTGCCGGCAGTCTGAGCAGTGGGCTATGATTGCCAGAGTGCATTAGAGGCCCTGTGTGTAATTTGACATCTCAATATTGAAATAGTAATGCATCCTCACACAGCATAAATTGCTGCCTAGTAATTGGATTCCAGACATGCGGTACAGGGAACCGAGATGTCCTTGCAAGCTTGATAATGCTGTGTCATGGTGGCTAGAGAGCGAGCCGCAATGATGTTAAAATGAAGAAGAAAATAAAATGGGGGGGAAAAAAAGTTTAAATTTGATGTGGGTTTGCAATGTGGAAATGATTTTCCCATCCATAGATTGTGCACCCTTTGGCAGACAGCGTGCAGTATTTCCATTTTTGTAAAGCGAGGCCATTTTAGATCTATTCTGACCGTTTCAAAGTCTGGTAAGCACTGTTACAGTACACATCAAGCCACGTTCAACATGTTGCACCCCCACCCCACCCACGGACACACACCTGTGCAGTGAGCACAGCACATCCTCTGCTCTTTTGTTCCTACTTGTTCAGTTGCAGCTTCTTGCCCGCCTAAATAATTCAGTCCAAGTGAGAATCAGCATATCTTACAGCATACTTAACATGCCAAAAAGAACGACAGACAAGGGGCAGGAGGCCCGGCATCAATTAGGTCTTTTGTTACAGACAATAGGGCGATAAATTCATTTTGTTACAATGCCCGCTGTATTGTGAGCCATCAATTTTGTACCTGGCTCCTTCCTCCGCCCTTTCTCCCCTCCTCTCATGTTTTTTTGTTTGGCTAATGCTGTTGACGTCTGTGCCCACTCCCTTTCCCTGCCTCATTTTATCGTTACACCATGAGCCTTAGGTATCAGGTGTTTGTGTGTGCGTGTGTTCATATGTGTGTGTGTGTGTGTGTGTGTGTGTGTCCACAGCCCTGGGTATTGTGTTACCTGGGATCAAGTGACGGTGGAGCCTTGAAAAGAGCCGGCTATTCTTCAGGGTCGCTGAGATACTGCTGACTAATTGGATGAGGTGTAAGTCAAGCCAACAGGCCTCAGACTTTTATGTGAGACACAGGAGAGAGACAAAAAGAGAAAGAGAGAGAGAGAGAGAGGAAGACAAAAAGTGCTGCGCACACGTCACTGTTTGTTCCAAACAGAAACCCTTTGTACACGCGTGCACCTGTTCAAACGCAGATACACACATGTGCGATCCACTTTGTTTATATGGCGGTTCATTAATTTTGCAACCATTTCTTTGGTTTCCTTATGTTAGGATACTTGCTTTTCATTTGCTCCCCCGTGTTTGTTTGCTGTTTCACTGTATACAGGAAATGTAGAAGGTAATTGATCAAAGCCAGTTTTCCATTGTTTGTCTACATGAATGTGAATAAAGAATGAAGATCTGTCAAACACAAAGTACGTATGTGTTATCTAATCGATAAGAACTTATTGTCAGCTTTTTGGGTAAGAAAAACTGCTTTGTATTACACTTGTTGACCAAGCAAATTTGAAAAAACAAGAATGTTTATTCCTCTTATGTTTAATTCAGGTTGGTAGAGGGAGAGAGATTTAGAGAGATGATGAAATGGAGCGTGGTTAGAATAGCAAGATTATTTTTGCTTATTTGTAATTAGCAAGGAAAAACATCTATAAATGCATACAGCTCCCTGAAGTTGTGGTGGTCACAAAAGTTGCAATAAACACAATGGACCTTTAAAATTATTCAACACAACATCACATGAATGTTTGAATAATTGTTTTGAAATATAGGACTGCAAATTAAACAAATACCAACGGCACGCTTTAAAATAAGCAAAACACAAATACAAGAAGCTTCTTGGAGCTTCTTAATAAAAAAAAACTACATGAAGACAATTGTTTATTTGAAAAATAAAAAATAAATATTGAAAATATAAAAATTTAAATAATTATTGAATTAATAAAAATGAAAAAGGGTTCTGGGGAGTATCACTGCATATTGTTAGAATTTAAAAGGTTTACTGATGCAATACAGTAACCGCATATGAAAACTGCATCAAAAATTCAAAATATCGTGCAGAAGTGTGTCAAATGAGCAAAATCAGCAATGGACTAAATGTTATTCCTGATCACAGGTGCTCCGCTCAGGCTGTTCCTCTGGGCAGTTCAAGTGCCTTAACTCAGACTCTTCAACTTGTCTCAGGTCCCACAGTTTTATGGACACAACAGTATGTATAGTTGACACAGTGTATACAAAGAACAGGGAATGAGGTTGAGCCTAAGGGTAGTATAGCTTCATCAGCTTGTGTCCACTCTGTAGCCGCCTCCAGCTTGTCAAGGCTGAGCTCTATTCTATCTATTCTGTTATATCTGAACCGGCATTTATCACCAATTTGATAATCCTTTCATGGCGTTGCCTTTTTTTAAACGTCATTGCAAAGGCCAGCGTGGCAGCAGCAACCGATTATATGTAAAAGATACCCTGTTAGATGTGCTGCAGGAATCCAGCCCTTGTGATGTAATATCATGAGCTACTTAAAAGAAGGAGCATGTCACCAACTCTCACTTCTCCTGGCCTAAAGAGTTAGAAAAAAAAGAGGCAGTGAAAAAAGTGGGGTGGAGGGGAGAAAAGGGGGCGTGTGGGGTGAAGTTACAGCAACAGCTGGTGTAGCCTGGGATGCTGGCCAGGATGTTGACTCTCTCTTTCACTTCCCATCTGCTTTCATATTACCTACAAGCCCTTGTCTACGTTCCCTCTTGCTCTTACGCTCTGTCCTTACTTACTGTATATTCTATGTCTTGACCTGTCTCTGCCTTATTTAATGTATTGTTTTTCCCTCTCTTTTTTTTTCATAATACGAGCCATGGATACTCCAGTAACGGCTCGAAGAGGACACCTACTGTAGACAGTGCAATCAATTCCTGTAATAAATGAAGACGATTCACAAACAAACCATGATTCAGAGACACCATGAAGGCTAACCTCATTTAAAATGGAAATGGATTCAGGCACACATCAAAATGATATGAACCAGTCTTATATTTTTCTCTCTCTCTCATATGTCCTGATTGGTGGAACCTTGGGTATTTGTATCAGATTTTGAGTATTTATTAGTTTTTAGTATGTTTACATAATTGTGTGTAATAATGGAAGCCGTTTTCTTGCTTGCTCCCAAACAGCAGCTGCTATGGCACGCAGCAATCTCAGATAATAACCCGTAAAATATTTAGAGAAGTTGCGAAAGCACGGTTAGCAGCTGCACCCAGACACATACTGCACATATACGCAGAGGGATTTGTGTGTGTTCCACAACTTAATGCCACATTGTTGCCTTCTTTTTTTAAATCACGACAGGACATGCCATATTGAATGTAATTATGATATGAACACATTGTAGTCCCTAATGTTGTGTGCTCTATTCAGTTCAATTGTCTGCGCTTCTGTAGTGTTTTCAAATGGTAAAATCACAGAGAGGCCATTGTATGTTGTAGAGGAGACTGACATGTCCCACATTGTTAAAATAATCCTTTTAAAATGTGTGAAATAATTTTTGTTCACATAATCCCTAAAATCCCCAGTAAGTATTACAGGGTAAGAAATGGACGGAAAATGACTATTTACACAAGAAAAGAGGGAATCATTAAGGGTTTTTCACCGCAAAGGTAATTTGACGTGCAATTGGTTGTAAAATGCTTCAAAAAGGAAAAGAAAAAAAGGGTCGGCTCCATAGGCTTCTCATCTGCTTTTAACTAACTCATCTGGCCACCCTGCTTTGTTAGAAGTGCTACATGCCCTCTTTCTATTCACAGTGGGCTTTAATCTTGAGCAGGTAGCACAATCTTTAGAGTGGCTGTACCACTGCGGGGACTTTTTGATTCGGAGTGCTGTTTATTAGCTTGAAGCATCTGGGCAAGGATCTTGTGATTAATTGGGGTGAGCTGCCCCTGACATAGCAAGGTCAGCCCTCGCCAAGCCTTCTCCACTCTTTCCATTTACATCAATTAGAACTAAGAGAGGTAGAGCTGTGCCTTGGGCCGACACACACACACACACACACACACACACACACACACACACACACACACACACACACACACACACACACACAAGTCTGAGAGAGGGAGAGGACAGAGAGACAATGTGTGTGTAACAGAGAGTTTTAGAAAGAGAATTATATGGAGAATATGTGAGAGAGAGAAAGAAAATTCATAGATGTTGCTCCAGTCAATCTTAGTTTAAATATAGCTCAGAGAGTGGCCTTTAATTAATTTAATGCAAATGAGACGTTTTGCTATATGTTCCTGTGCCGCTTTAGCCACTTTACTACAACCACTGTCCCACGTCAGCCAATTAGAGAGCCAGCAGGTCACTGCTGAAAGAGAAAGCATGGAGGGAAGGGATTAATCTAATAACAATGTAGATTGTGCAATGTGTGAAAAGCGAGTAAAGAGCAGATAGATCTATGTGATTTTTCTTTTTTTCTTTTGGGCATCTTTGTATGTCTTTAATATTTGCTATTCCTTGCTTTTTAATTACGCATTTAATTTTGTTACGGTGGCGGTAAGGGGGTGTGATTCTTCAAATCCATAATGTAAGCTACTGTCTGGAACACAATATTTCCAATAGGCTGCAAATTGGGAGTGTCAAACCATCCTCTGGCTTTGTTTCTTGGTCCCTGACTTTATATTCATTAGTAAATCATATTAGTGATTATAGGCTCATCAACCCAGGATCCCCTTCTGTGCCAATGGCAGCCCACCCACTCACTGAAATTATGAACGATATTATAGAGGCACACACTCACACACAAGCACACTGACAGCTATCCAAATACAGCATGTACAGTAGAGGGCGTTTTCTATTACTTCAGACAGAGGGCGGCCTTGTGTCAGCTACCTCCCTCTCTTCCTCTCCCTCTCTCTTCTGCCTGTTACATGGAGGAACACAGGAGATCAGAAACGTGTTTTGAGACAACTCTGTCTCTGGAAGTAGGAGAAAGACCATTTCATCTTAAAACTTTGTCTCCATACATGACAGTTATTGTTTTTTATTATTATTTTAAACATAGAGTTGTTTTACTATGTATTATATAGTGTCACACTGTGACACTGTTGCACGACAAATGAGAATAAGCAGTTTAGACAGACATAATTTAAGGAATTCAATGCTTTTTTTTGTATATGCCTTAGTTGGTGTGGGCAATAACGATGTGTTCAATCAAAGAAATTAGAGCTTTTGCTGCTGTTTTGATTTTAAATACTTTCAGTCGGTTTTTAAAGAGTGATCTAACAATTTTTTATATGTCACCTTATACTGAGGTGAAGCTGTATCACAACTAAGACAATGAATTGTTTCACACTTGGAAAACATGAATCCTATTCTTTCAGAGGTGAGTTTGCTTAAATACTGTAATGCACATATTTGATTATCGTTTCAACAGAAACTGCAGTGGACACTTTAACAGTGTTTTCAAACAGATATAAGATGGGGCAATCTCACCACGATTGGGCATAACGTGTAGGAAACAAAAGAAGGAAAAACAATAGAACAGCTAAATAGAAGAAGGAAAAAAAAAGATGGTTGACCACGTTTCCTGCACCATCAGATAAGGAGACAATACGTGGATGAACATATGTTTTCAACTGTAGATTATGACGGAGCACTGTTATTTCCTGTACGAATACACTTTCAATTTCCTGCCCGGCACTTTAGTTTTATTACATTGATAACACGATACCATCGGCCGTAGCCATGGGGACGAACCAACGTGGCTTACAACAGAAGAAAGTGATAAGAGAAATGATGTGAAAGACGGAATAAAAGAGAGAGGAAAGGATGGGGCTGAGAACAATCAGTCCCTGACAGAAGTCGGGGTTGCAGCCATAGTTACTATTATTCAGTTATTAGTTGCAAAATGTTCTGAGGGAAACCATTCTTCCATATATAATTATTGAGTCATACTCAAGGCATTGTGATTAGGTTTCTTTGTGGACTCTGTTAAAATGACCTCAATGAGCAATAGCTTTGTATTTAAAGACTGATAGCACCTATTTTTGGTCCTATGGTGGAGAGTGTGAAGGGATTTCATAAATTGTTCAAAAGTCATGATTGTTCATAACATAATTGTTAAGTGTTTGGAAACATATGGCATGGATTTACTTCCCTATACAGTATATTCAAGGCAGATTAAAAGCGATGTAACTGAATGCATGTGTGTCCTTGTGTGTGTAAGAGAAAAAACTGTGTGTATCTGTGTTATTGACGTTCGTGAGAATGTGTGCACAGATACAAGCACATATATATGTGTGTGTGTGTGTTTCTCTCTGTCCTCTCCTCTGTCCTCGTGTCCCCTCAGGCTTCAGTCAATGACCCCTTGTTTCCACAAAGGTCCACAAACCGATTTCCTAGTGGCACTGCAAATTTCCAGCCAGGTCCTGATCCCCACTTAGACCAATTGGAGTCAATTTGTTATTGCAAATATAAATTTGGTAACTTGTAATATCCAGTGAGCCAGGCAGGGGAGGCCACTGGCAAAGGGCAATGCTATTTTCACTTCTGACCCCTCACTAAGGCAAGCCTTTGTTAGCTTAGTCATTCAGCTGCCAATCACAGCAGAGTTTTTCATTAAATTCACTTGAGAAACTCCCCAGGTCCCAACTGGGCAGCCACCAGAAGAATTCATGGGATGGGGGATTCTTCTGAAAATAACTAAGGAGAAAATGCTGACCTGGTTCTCATTGCTATGTTTAAATATGTCCATAAGCAGTAGGGAGGGAAATATACTTCCCCTACCTCTATGTTAATTCAGCAGTTTGTAAGTAAGACTTAAACGTTTTAAAGTTTGTACATTCAATTAACTATATATCATTTAAATGGGTTTGTCACAGGGGAAAGTCTGACTTTGCACAGTCACAAGTAATTTTTGTAATTAGCAGATATAGAGAAACTATGGATGTGTGTCTGCAGTGTGGGGACGAGAGTGGGCAGAAGAAGTGTGAATACTTGGTTGACTCTTTGGCCTGAGGCAGCGCACACATAGAGACACACACTCTCTTTCGGCCCAGTCCGATTCCCCCTGAAGCGGTTGACATTTCCTCCAGAAGGATAATTGAGGAATAACATTTGCGTTACAATTTAACATGACCCCTGCCTTTGGAAGCTCCTTCATATTACCTAGCTGAAGATGGCTGCTGACACCCACTTAGGCTGGGAGGGGTGTGTGTGCGTGTGTGTGTGTGTGTGTGTGTGTGTGTGTGTGTGTGTGTCCATTGTTATATCTGTGTTTCCACTCTCACTTTCTCATGTGTGCTTATGTTCCTTTGCATTTGTATTTGTGTGTGTGTGTGTGTGTGTGTGTGTGTGTGTGTGTGTGTGTGTGTGTGTGTGTGTGTGTGTGTGTGTGTCCATAGCCAGCCAACATATGGGAGGTGGATGGCTGGCTTCAGGCTCAGTGATAGGGTATATTGGTGATGTTAGAGGAAAGAAAGGGAAAAGAGCTTATTATTACAATGGCAGAGTCAATGTCAAGAGGAACTCCACTGACCTTTTCAAGTCTTTGCCTAGCAACTATTAAAAAATGTATCAAGGTGGGGGATGGTGTGTGTGTGTGTGTGTGTCCACGCGGCAGTGTGCACATTTGTATGTGTGTGCTAGACTCAGAAGGTAGTGACATGAAGCAGCCGCTAAAAGCTAAGGTTAATGGATTGACTGTTACCTGTTCTCAAGGCTTAACATTGGCCCGTACACAAGGGGAATCATCCACGGCTGCTTCAACAGCCTCGGTGCTTCTGCCGTAAGGCTAAATTAACAGCGCTGTGGCTTGTTTGTTCTAGGAATTTTGGAGGGTTTATCTCAGTCAAGGATACAAGGTCGAGACACAGTCTTTAATCACTGTACCTCACAGTGATGGCTTTATCCTGAGGTGGTGGGTGGTGCTTTCACTTTATGCTGTGTACGCAGTGGACGTAATCCAAGGAAACAATTGGACTATGAAAAAAAACATCAGTTTTCATTCTTAGTCAGTGTGTTAAACTTTACACACATTCAAATGACAGGATATAAATTCAAGATGTAATGTCAAATTCAAGATATATGTGAAAATGTTAAACGCACATACAGTACACTATGTCACAATTTTAAGGCAAACACAAATACAGTAGGATTAAGGGAAACTCATTTTAGGACAGAGTTCACTATATTAATGTTGAGAGGAAATGATCTGTTTCTTAGTGGATCTGTGTTGGACATATGCTACAGAACTGTTTGCCTGAACATAGAAGCTGGAACAGTCTGGGCTGGCGAGGATATTGAATCAAGAAGCACTGTTTCTTCTTCCACTGACCTGGTAAAGGATGATTTCTTGCATTGCTTGGAAGTCTTTGACTGGGTTTGATAGAAAAAAAAAATGATCCTTAAGAATTCACTCCTGGTTGATTTGGCAAAACCTGTGTTTAATGGTTGGTAGCAGCATGTGCGGTTTAATGCTACAGCAAACACTCCGGGCTGCTTCTTAGAAATACAACAGAAGAGCAACTATTATATCTGTTTACAATGCAAGCAAACAAACTCAAGTTGTAGTAGAAAGTAAAAAAAAAAAAAAAAAAAAAAAATGACTGGCTTTTACCCTTATAGGAGAGGGAACAGTAAACAGTTAGGCTCATGTCAACGATCCCTTGTGCATGTGAGAGCAATTTGAATCCAGCGCAGGTATGGCGGACCCTGCTACTAACAATAAAAACTATTATATAGAGAGGAAATTGCAGAATGTAAATACATTAAATGGCTATTGCTGGAAAAATACCACACATAAATAGTTTAAAAAATAGTTTGATTTAAAGAAAATCTTAAGAATTATAACTTTAACAATACTCCATCCATCCATCCATCTTCGTCCACTTATCCGGTATCGGGTCGCGGGGGGAGCAGCTCCAGCAGGGGACCCCAAACTTCCCTTTCCCGAGCAACATTAACCAGATCCCGAGGCGTTCCCAGGCCAGGTTAGGGATATAATCCCTCCACCTAGTCCTGGGTCTTCCCCGAGGCCTCCTCCCAGCTGGATGTGCCTGGAACACCTCCCTAGGGAGGCACCCAGGGGGCATCCTTACCAGATGCCCGAACCACCTCAACTGGCTCCTTCCGACGCGAAGGAGCAGCGGCTCTACTCCGAGCTCCTCACGGATGACTGAGCTTCTCACCCTATCTCTAAGGGAGACGCCAGCCACCCTCCTGAGGAAACCCATTTCGGCCGCTTGTACCCTGGATCTCGTTCTTTCGGTCATGACCCAGCCTTGATGACCATAGGTGATGGTAGGAACGAAAACTGACCGGTAGATCGAGAGCTTTGCCTTCTGGCTCAGCTCTCTTTTTGTCACAACGGTGCGATAAATTTAATGTAATACCGCACCCGTTGCGCCGATTCTCCGACCAATCTCCCGCTCCATTGTCCCCTCACTCGCGAACAAAACCCCAAGGTACTTGAACTCCTTCACTTGGGGTAAGGACTCATTCCCTACCTGGAGTAGGCACTCCATCGGTTTCCTGCTGAGAACCATGGCCTCAGATTTAGAGGTGCTGATCCTCATCCCAACCGCTTCACACTCGGTTGCGAACCGATCCAGTGAGTGCTGAAAGTTGCAGGCCGATGATGCCATCAGGACCACATCATCTGCAAAGAGCAGCGATGAGATCCCCAGCCCACCAAACCGCAACCCCTCCCCACCCCGACTACGCCTTGATATCCTGTCCATTAATGTTACAAACAGGATTGGTGACAAAGCGCAGCCCTGGCGGAGGCCAACCCTCACCTGAAACAATAACAACTGTTTAACAATACTATTTAATAAAAAGCCATATAATGCCAGGCAATGGTCTTTACCCTTACCAAGCCACATTCTCAAATGTGTCAGGGAAATACTCTTAACCTATATACTTCAATGGAAATCATCACTGTGCATTTGTAACATCTGACAACCCACATGATTTGGCAGGTGGCTCCTTTACTGTATGCTCTACAATGACCATATAATTATTCAGTAATACTGATTATGTGTCTGACCATTATGTGACTTCTGAGTGCTGATGTATTGAATGCTCCATTATAAAGTAGCCCATCTACATTAACTACATCTTTATTCTTTATTTTTATGCTATTCTTATTCATCTTCATCAGAGCAGCCAGGCACACCGTTTCACACCAGCTCGCTCCATACAGACTGCCTTCCACTGATAAATGAGAGGATTAGTGACTGGTACACTTTATTAAAAAGTAATACAATTTTTTGTTGGCATCCTTCACGTGGTAAGGAGTGCCATGAATCACAGGATATTGGCTGTCTGTATCTGATGAATGCATCGTTTACCAGCCGAGGAGTTATTTAGTAGCGGCTATTAATTTAAATCACATTTATCTCCCCCCTCTAGCTCGGGATGCGGGGAAACACAAGCTCTGCAGTGGAAGGGAAGCTGAGAGCAAAGAATTAGACTTCACAGAATGGATTTTGAGGTATTATATCCAGGTAATTTCCTTCAGTATGCCTAAAATGGCATTTTGATAGTGCTATTTGATAATGTTGCTTTAGTAGAAATAATCTTTCATGCCTGAAAATTCCTGTTGACTCTGGCTGCAACACTCATGGATGCTCAGCAAAATAATTTTCTCCAGGTGCGGTATTTTGAATTAAGTTGACTCTTCTATTAATGTCAGCTCTGTGCAGAAGTGAATTTGCTACTTACCAGTGCGGTGGCTAGATGCTCATCATTGTTTGAGTGAGCATGAACCAAGGCAAATCACAATGCGTTTTAGACTGAAACCTTTGTTGTCTTAGAGATAGAGAAAGAAACAATGCTTTACTTGGAATAAAGCTGTTTCTCTTAAACATATAGTGCAAAAAATGTGTACTATTTTTGAATAATCGTACAACAAAAGTCTAATGAGTGCACACATGCATACATACTGAATGTCATGTCTGAACGCTACAATCTCTGTCTATCTTTGATATCTCTTACCCACAACACCATGTCATGAAACGTTGGTGGTCCCTCATTTCCTTTTTCCTGTTAAAGGGTTTGAAGGCTATCCAAACATTTAATGGGTGGCTCACAGCCTTAGCCAGACATATCATCAATTATTCAATGCAATAACAATGTTTCAAGACTGAATAGTTTGCCTATGGCTATGCATTTGGAATTTTGAGGCAGACCAACCTGAGCAGGAGTTAGGAAAGTAAAGAAAAGATTAAATATTACACGTTTTATGTTGGCGCTCTGCTGGCATTCTTAAGCTCCAACCACAAGATGAATTGTCCAGAAAAAAAACATGAACTTTAGACTTTACGTCATAAGAAAATCACACTTCAACCAGCTAGTGATGTTCTGTACTGATCATGCACTCTTACTAATCACAAGCCTTCTATGTCTCATTATATATGCACATAATTCATTTTTTAGTTCTCTTTACCACAACTAAGTTGCGATAATTACTTTTACTGACCTAGTACTTACAAAATATTTACTGAACAATAAATGAGTCCCTATAATAAATTGTACAATAGAACATTTGAGCAAAGTTGACATTTACAGTTCTGATAATAAGGTAAGGTAAATATAGCCGGTGATGTTTTACAGTGGGTGTAAAACTGTAATGCAGTCGCCTTTCAGTAAAATTGACTTCTTGGTGACCTTAAAGCTTTGGGGCCACAACCCAAATTACCAGCTCCCTCACAAACAAGCCCAAGCTCATATTTACCATAAGTCTGGGCTTAACTTAATTAAATAGGCAGATAGGAGCATTTACGCTGGAAATGTGTGCACCTATACTGCTTAAGTATATATACTACGTCATGTTTGCTTAACCTTCCTGTGGACTCCAAAGGTGCGTCTGGTAATTGAAAACATAACAGAATTAGGTTACAAATGTCTAACAGAGCCCTGTGTGTACAGTAGAAGCCAATACAGCACAGAGCTTAGCACATGTTTTCATTTCATTAGTTTTTCATTTGACCCTGAATGCCTTGTGTCAATACATGCAAACAAGTTGGTGGAAGATTTTCTGTGTGCATGAGTTATACCCAAATACTGTATATGTGTTCATTTAGATTTTCTGCCACATCTATTTGGCAATAATATTGACATGCAAGATATTCATGAATGCTTCACTGGGGCAAAGATTGCCTCTATGAGTTGCTACTGTTAACTATGCAAATTTTAAATGGATTGTCTTATTTTATTGATTGATTGAAGTTGACCATACATCTCTTGAGTCCATTGCGTCCTTGTCTGTATGATCTCTAGAGTTAAACATTGTTTAGTTCCCCCCCTTCTCTTCCCACACAGACAGCTGAGTAAGTGTGTCAAAAGTGAAGCTCAAAGAAGAAGTATGAACCGCTAAAAGCTAAGGTAGGGCTGGCTACAAAGTGCTATTGATCTTTTTCTTTATCTTTGGTGTTAAGGAGGAATGCATCTTCCCTGTCAACTTCTTTTGCCTCAAATCTTCACTGCACACAAGCACACCAGCAGTTCCCTGAGCAGAGGCGTCCCAAAGACACTCTCAGTTATTGACATTTGTGGTTAAAACAACCCTCAATGCTGCACTCATCTCTTTTTTTTTATTGTTGTTAAATATGCAACATGAATATGATGAGACAGAATATAAAGTTGAACAATTGACTGTATTATTTAAAGAATATCAGGTCTGCATATTTGTGTTATGTTTCTACATGCCTGCACACTCAAGCTCAAAAGCTGTATATTTTTGATTTTGTGTGGTTTGCTATGTCATATCTATATATCTATGTTCGGCAGATGGATTCCGATCCAGCAAATCATAGAACTAATAAGGGATAAGTAGTAAAGGTTACCCTTTTTCCACTGTAACTTTGGAAAAGTTGACTTTTTGATACTGTGGGAGGGTTTGCGGTACATTGGTGATACGTATCTGTATTATCACCGCACTGTCACTCTGTCCTGATGATTAATGTAAAAGAGTTTGACAGAATTCCAGACCTCATGTCCCTCCTGGGCGATGTGTGATAATCTGCCTGCTCCAGGCAGCTCTCCAGCGTTAAGGGAAGCTGCGTAGGGCCTCCTGTCCCAGGTGAAGAGCCCCAGGGGCTTGGGTGTAGAGCCTGGACCCTGCCCAGGTGTTCACAGTTATTACTGACTGTCTGTCCCAGCTGGAAAGAGAACAGCACAGATATCAGTTAATGTAATGTTTCAGGTTAAGCTCTCAGTCTGGCAGCTTTGTCTGACTGACTTTCTGCTTGCTGTCTGATCTTTCCCATGCACACAGGCAGACACTTTGTTTCGAAATAATGTTTAACATGATATTTTCATAACTTTCACTGCTGAGAAGCATTACTGGCATTGTTTCCTGCCTGATCCTGTCGTCCTTGTACACATTTTAAAACCTTTTGAGAATGTGCTGTGTAAATCACACCTGCATGAGCAAAACAAAATTAGGAGGCAACAAACAGCCAGCGGCAACAAACAACCAGCATTTGTTGTGGAAAATACTCATCATTTGGATTCTATTGGATTAACCAACTTTTATTATCAACCTATTAGTTTACAAATTGACATTAAACACAGTGCTGCTGTATTTGTACTGTGAAGGAATGAAAGCTTGCAGAGAGGCAGCATAATTTCTAGGGCGCAAAGCCAACACTAGATGGCTGCAGATAATGGAGAAAAGGAGCTAATGATCCGCACATACTGTAGGCAGGGTGACAGAGCGAGAGGTGGGAGGAGGTGGGGATGTGGGAGAAGAGGCTAGAGAGAATAAAGCAAAAGGGAGAGGTTAAAAGAAAAAGAAAGGAAGAAAGACCAAGAGCAAATAATGGTGCCTCTGCTATTCAAATATACTGTATATTTGAATAGGCAGTTATACAATACTATTAGCCTAGATCTCTTCACGTGGCTGTTCACATATTTAAATGAAAAGATACAACAGGTCATGCCACTCTGTCACATTTGAACATGAAGAGATACAATTATTACTTATAACCAGTAGGGAGTGACCCATATACAAAATCAACAGTAACCATTTTGTCATGAATGTAATGGCCCCACAAATAAAACGGGCCAAGTGTAGATTTATTATGGCAAGGCAAAAAATGTAATTTCATTTAGGCATAGTTGTGGGCAAAAGAAATTCAAAATTTCAAATAATTTGATTTGATAACAACTTGTGATTAGTTCATACACAGTGCAGCCCACCAATTTGTTTGATTACACAATTGGTTACATCACATGTGCACAATTATTGACCCTCGTATTCCTTTAAAGGATATGGTGAATGAGATGCCCTTTGGCTTTTCAGTGCTTATCTGACAAATACTCTACTAGTACATGTTGTACAATTATTCATCCTTTTCATCTACTATATATATATATATATATATATATATAATCATATATAATCATACATCACATATAATGCCAAAAACTTAACAGAACAAAATAAAGCGCCAGAGGTGAAAAGAAATGCACTCCTGTGAGCAGCAATATTTCAAATGAGAATATAGTAATCTTTCTCGGCCGAAATGGGTGGAATACATCTCTTTGTCTATGAAAAGATTAAGCAATTTCACAATCAATAGAGCAGTCAGAATACAGTTTTATTGGGTGCATTACACCGCAAATGAATTGTAGAGCTTGGTAAAAGCCAATTGCATAGGTGATGGAATATCTCTGAGCGTCAATCTGACAATTGGTTACATTTCCAGAACATGTAGATTAATGGTGTTCACACCATGCCACATCTTGGGCATTCATTACACACACACACACACACGCACATTTTATACCACTCAACACCCAAAGAAGGCTGTGGCGAGAGGGATAACAAGAGTCATTGATTATCTCTAAAAGGTGAGAGGAGGATGATAATCTCACAAGAGGGGGAAGTCTTGAATGTGGTTTAAATATGTTCTCAGTGCCTCTGAAATATTTATCACTTTCAAAATGCAATTGGTGCATTTGCTTGGAGTTCATAGCATTTACCTCTACAGCTACTGAGGGAAAAAATGGGAAAATGGGGGGATATAAAGTATACGTCTTTATCAAGATTGGCTCAGACAGACTTATTAAGGACTGCTATGGTATGTACAGTAGTGGATATTCTTGTCTAAGGCGCAGATCACAGCATGAACATCAGTAAAGAGAGATTGGTCTTATAAACTGTGGGGTATAAGTAATATATTTCCATGGTTTTGGGACTTCGGTGTTATTTATGCCTTGTGATTTCAGGGGGACTATCTCTATTATTGAGATAAAGAGGTTGGTTAAAGTATAGGTATGCTTCACAAAAACCTCTGCGCGTCACACATCTGTAAGGAATGAGAAATATGTCGCCAGGCAATCAGCCAACATGAGTCATTTCAGATTATTATTTGGATTGATTGTGTGTGAACGCTGGTATTTCTAATAGTGTTTCTATTGAAAAGCTAAGTGAAGTCAAAAAGGTTTAAACATCACAAAGATTTACAAAGGTGGCCTTATTACAGTAAACTCATCACAAACTAACTGCTTTGGAAATCAGTGTAATTAACACATTTAAATGTCTTTTAATCATGTATACCTCTTCTTGAAATGCATGTAAGCCTGTTTTTCTCTGACGTTCAAACCAAACTCTATCAATATGTGCAGCCGGCTCCCTCAATCACAACAACACGAGCGTGATGTTTGGAAAGCTGTAATTGAAATTATCCAGCCAGATGAGTGGAGCTACCTGACTGACAGAATGAGGGAGGAAACTCATTTTAAGGTATATGGTCACACTCGGTAAGTGAATATTTTTGCTTCCTTTTGTAAATAGGAAACTGATGCCCATGTTGGCAGCTGAGTAACAAATCTGAAAGTAGGTGTGCTTAAAAATAAATCAACTTTTGGATTTCACAGTGCCTGTTCAATGAGTTGTGAGGCACTTAATTTTTAGATATTTGGGTTCAGGGCACCTACACACACACACACACACATACGTGTATGAACAGATCCATTTGTTCACATACACACGCATACTGTATGCACACAGAGGTTGATTATTCTATCATTATGAGGGTTAGGATAGGGTTTGATACCAGTTCAATTCTACTATCCTTAATACTAGATTCAATGCTAATTTGTTACCCTAACTAACCCTAAACTTTAGAACATAATATAAGGAATGTATTATGAGAATATAAAATTGACTTGGTTCACCACTGCCTTTTACACACATAGTTTTTTTTTCCTGATCTAACTCTCATTGCAAGAAACATACACTATTGATGCCTGATATCTTTTTGGGAAACATCTTACAAAAATAAGGAAGCTTACCTGTCTGAAAGGGACACTGGCAACCCCTTCTCTTTCTCCTTTTATGTCACTCCTCCGTCTGATGATATTATATATTTCATTTCCAATGTGGTAATTGGATTTGATACAGAGAGCAAAATAATGCTAAACACCCCTACAGAGAAATGTTGATTCTTGAGAGCTTAAGTGTCTCATTTCCAAATGCTGCTTTACATTATCCTCCACTCCAATTTGAGGGATTTAAAGAAATCATATTCAAGTAAAACCACAAATAGGAATTTGGGTTTACATCTCATAATAGTCCTTTCTTCTACCTCAACGGCTAGATTCAAACCCTGTGAAAACATATATATATATTTTAAAAGAATATCAGATTACTGTAGAACAGAAACAGTTCCTTAAATGTTTCTTTAAACATCCCTTACATTCATTTTAGTGCTGTAAATTACATTTAATATTTAACTTTTAACACTGTATGAATGCCAGCTTCTTACAGAACAAAGAAGAACATTTTTTTTCTTCTGGTCCGTCATTAAATATCACAGTAGAAGCTGTATAGAATCAGATCAGGCTGACACACATGCTCTTTGAGGAAAGCCTAACAATCTACATACAATAGCTCTCCATGAGTTAAATTAGACTCTCCCTAAATGGGAATTTGATTCTTATTTCAGAACTTCAGAGGCATGTTCATTACATCGGCAAACAACATCCAGCAATGAGTGATCTGACATCGACAGGCTTTGTTGTTACAAAAATGCAAATACACACGATGCAGGATGGGTGCAAATACAGAGACTGCACGCATTCTTCCTTTCAGTTCAAATTAAGGAGAAGGCAAATAAAAGTGGTTCCATCGGGACGTGTTATTCTCTTCTCTGAGTTTATCTGGGTAAAGAAATTATTGGAGCAGCTGCTTTTAGACAGAAATAAACAGAATTATGAAGAGATTGTGATACAATTGTATTTGGGTGATACATCAATGCATCATTAAGCTTCAAAAACAAAGTTTTGGTGGTTAATTACTGCGGTTGACTCTCTATAAATTGGTTTAGCAGTATTGAGGGTTTCTCCCAAACAAACATTCATTCCATGGAAAATAACAATGTTCTTCGACTGCAGCATGGATTACAGAAGCCAGAAATACTTCCTGTGACCAGAGAAATATGTCTTTCTGACATTAACATGTGGTTGACATATGCAATCAGCCTCATAATGATAGGTCTTAAGGAATGAGAGGCCCTTTACGAATGAACTAACCATCAATATTTTACTGATTAGTCATGAAGTATTTAAAGATTAATGTCAATTATCCAGCTGTTGGTCTCTGAAGTGTTAAGTGCACAATTATATATGAATATTGCATATGCGATATATTATCCTAAGGCATATCTGAATTGATTGATGTTTTAATTTAGTGTGATTACATGTTACATACATTTTAAGATGTTCAAATTTTGCCTTTTTTGCATTGTAGGAGGGCTGCATTTTCAAGTTTTGACTGCATTTAAAAGTTTCTTTCATCACTGGAGTGCAGATCATTTTGTATTTGCTCTGTATTCAGGCAAAAGTAATACTACAAGGAACAATGTATTTATCTCCTGATGTTGGAAGCAGGGCTCCTTTAGGGCTGGCCTGGGGCCTGAGTACCAGAGAACAGGAAAAGGAGTCCCTTGTTACAGTGCTGGTCGCAAATTCAGGAGGCAAACAAGCCACAGGAGAACAGTTATTTGTGGATGTAGCAGAACTTCCCCCAGCATTTGTAACTTTTTCATTCATCGTTAGATAGTATTTGATAATAAAAAAAGACCAATTTCCTTCATAAAATAATTCAGCATATTGTAAATCAAATGCGAGATTGGTGAATCTAGATCCATATTTCCCCTCTTAGGAAATAAAGGTCTTCTAGTACAAATTAAGTATCAAATCCAAACATTTTTAAATGATATGTGGCCATAGTATTGTCCAAACAATAACTGTATGCTTCTTGTTTTTCAGTAAAGCCCTTAATGGCTCTTATAGCCACACACAAACCTTTCCTACTTCACACGTGGCTGCCTAGAGAGATAGGGAAACTGCCTTAATTCATCATCATGGGACTCCTATCATGCCCTGTGGCATAATAATATAGTATGCATATGACCTATATGTTAATTAATTATATATTCTTTAATATTAACATGCTATGGTCACAGTAAACGAGGATCAGAGTTAATTTAATTAAGTGCATGGCTTCACATTCCAGTGGTTATGTTTCAGAGGTTCCATCTAATTCTGGGTTACTCATCACCCATTAGTTCATACACCTCTGTGGTAGGTCATCATCACTCCATTTATCAGAAATAAAGAAGAAAGAAAAGATAATTAGCATAAATGCATTTAGCAGAAGGAGTTGCTGCAATCTTTTGCCCAATGAAACCGTCAGTCATATTCATAATTTACATAAAGTTTTCCTATACCTTTACATATACAACATCAATGAGGAATTTAGTGGAATCACATACTGTTTTCTTATTAACTTTACATGAATATATATGTTTTATTAATCCCAAATTAATTTAACTCAAATATGAGTTCTTCTGACTTGGAATCTGTTGACTTGAAATAATGAGTTAAATGACTGTACTGACTTCCGAGCATGCAATGTTTGAGAGTAAAAACTCTCTAGAGACCGCTCTGTTTTGTAGTTTGAAGAAAACATACACAATGGAAACTTGCTGTTTGTCTTTAAAACATGTAAAGCCATGGTTGTTTCTTTTCATAATACTAAAAACAATGCTACTGTAATTAAAGCTGGAATAAAACCAAGTCCCACTTATAATTTAATAAATTCACTCACATCTTAAGTTGATTGAGCTTGTTTTCTCAGTTTGGTTTAATTGGTTTTATATCTTTAAAAACTCATAAGACAAACTATTATTGAACTATTGTTTGACCTAAGTTCTGCTAACTTGCATTTTTAAAACAGCAGGGGAAATGTCAAACCAACCTAAAATGATTCACAATGAAGAACTAAGCAATATGACTTTTTTTCCCTGTCTTTTTCTCCTGAGGCATTTCCTCAAGCACTTCCAGCCAACAACCCTCTTGGCACCAATCTAGTCTAAGTCTTTAACTTGATTTTACACTACACTTCTTCAAAACAAGATCCTGTACAATTCTTCGCTTTGTTCTTGTCAAGTCTCTTGTATAAAACCCTACCTGAATAACCCTTTCTGACACAAATGACCTGCTTTTGCTTCAGAAACATTTTCACATTTTGAGTACCCTTTGTACAGAGTCTAGGATGATTGATTCCAGAGGCAACGGGCCTCTCTCTTTTACTTCTTTCCACTGTGATGTTTGAGACGAAGAGGACGGCTAATTCCTATTAGCCATGAGAGGTTACATGAATGATCCTTTAAGCCAGGTGAGGAGAGAGAAGGACAACGGTGATATTCCGACACAGGTTTTAGTTTCCAGACCGTCTCACGTTCTCTCTACGTCATGTTAACACTGCTATTTGATATGCCGGGCAAAGTAGACATATTCATTACAAACAACTAGTACAGCTTCTAACACCCGTAGCTAAGATCCAGGCCTGGGTAATGGAGCAGGGAGAGGCAGAGAATGTCTTGTTGTTGTCTAAGCACTGTCATTATAACATTTAAAGGACAAAATAGGATTGCATGACTTGGTTGGGCATGGTTACAGTGTCGGCCATCTTAGATAGAATACACGTGGAAGGCTCATACTTCCCATAAATCCCACAGGGATCAAGTTGCACATTTAGGAAGCTATGTGACAATTCCCAAGAAAGGTCTAAACTTTATTTATCTTTTCTTTTCATTTCAGAGCAAACTGGTCCATGGGTCGCTACAGTTACCACTTTCTCTCACAAAAACCCATTCATTTTCCACATCCATTTTATTATATCTAGGGTCAAATGGGAACTGGAGGCCAAGCCAGCATGTATTTTTAAGAACAAGGGAGAGAAAAACACACAAATAGACCTTCAGTCCATCAAAAGAATTTGAAGAATTCTTTTTATATATATATATATATATATATATATATATATATATATATATATATATATATATATATATATATATAATCTCTCTATCAATCTATAATCTTGTATTTCATATTAATTCATTAGATTTTTTTTCACCTGCTTTGTTTTTTTCTAACACACTACTAAGAGAATCAAGACCCAAACAAGTTAAAACAATTACTCATGCTCATTGAAAGGGCTGATATAGCAGCATATTTTCCCTCTCCTTCGCTTCCTCACTGAAAACTGCATTTGTGCATATCTATGCATGGTTGGTCAGCCATATAGATGCTCATCTGTGTCTTTCATCAACTTGACAGCTTTTTTCTCCTCAGAAAGATAACATTTATTATAAGCGTAAGCAAAACATATTGGCCTGGAGTAAGTTTGTGGCACATTCCCGCACCTCATAATCACGCCTGTCTGCGGTTAAGTATCCCCCATGATCTATTGACTCCATTTTTATTCAATGCATTTCTACCCTAGTAGGTAGAGGCAGTCAGTTAAGCACAGAATGCAGAGCAGCCATAATTCATAAAATAGTAGGGACCTAATAAGAGATGTCTACATCGCCAAGTACTCGGTGATGAATCAGATTTAGTTGTTAGCTAAACATGAATACTGTATAAATATTCAGAAAACACTAACTCTAAGTATGTCTCAACACAAAAGCAATAATAAAACATTTAATAGCTCTTATATTTGAATGACTAAATACAGGATACATATATAATTGGTAATAGTGATTTTATGCATAAAATAATAAATAATATTAAGCCTGAACTCGGATGCCAGTGATCCGACGTATCTTGACTCTTCAGCATGGTTCTCATTGTACTCTGAGTTAACCTTCATAACAATCATAAGTTATTGTTCTTTTGTGTTGGTGGAATATGCAAATCATGCCTTGAGAGGGTTGAACCTACAGCGAAGAAAAAGAAAGAATAGAAGAAGAAAAACATACACAGAATTCACCAGGAAATTAATGTTTTATTAATTATGTTTAAGATAATAAAAGATAAGGCTAATTTTACTCCTTTTCATAAAACAAATACCAGGAATGATATCTCACGGGAGACACCACTGCGTTCTTTAATTTATCATGAAATTAGCTTTTCTACGCTAACTGCCGTCGTGCCACGGGACTTCACTTTGGGTTGTGTTCTGTTCTCATATTTTAATCACTCTATGGGAAAAGCACTCTCTTGCCCCTGGCATTATACTAATATTTATTTTGGTTTGTATTACCCTTGTGTTTACAGCAAATACGCTGGGGTCAAATGAGAGTCAGTATTACTAATGTGATCAAGTTGCATATCATTTTCTTCCTTTTTTCTGTTTATTTACAGTAGACAGTGGACTGCACCCTTAAATAACATGTGGGATCATGTGCATGCTGTGACATTTGTTGCAGGTTGAGATCATTTCTTGAAGGAATTAGGATAACAAGAAGCAGAAAAAAAAGAACTGACAATCTACAGTATGAATTAAAACGATGGAAAATTGTCCTGTGGCCATTTTTTTTAAACACACAAAAAAAGAAATGTTTCGAAATAGAGAGGAGAGTTGCCAGTTTTGGCCAGCCAGTATGCCATATGGCTTGTGTGGGTACGTCTCACAAGTGCCCCTTGCCGTCCCAGCCTAGCAGCTTTCGATTACCTAGTTGTGGCAGTTCCTTTCCCAAGCTGCCACTTCTTCTGGCAGATTATAATAAAGATGACTCTTTCACAGTGTGAACTGCTCTCCGATGGCTAGGAAACCAGACAGACACACACACACACACACACACACACACACACACACACATATAGACACAGACACATGGAGAGCGCAGGCACAACACGCACATAACACACACAACTGTAATTCTCCTCATGCAAAATACACATGGACATCATCCCGTGTTAACAGCAGGCTGAGGCTGAGTCGGGCTGTGTGGTGACTGACTGGATGAAATGTGAGGATTAATGGATATTTATATTTCATTATGTTTTTATACTGGCCACAGAATAATGTATCACTCTCTGGGAGATACTGAAACATATGTCAACCCCTATCCACTTACGGATATGATTCAATTTGACTTTAAACGCGTTGATCAAATGCTATTAACGTCTAATACATCTTCCAAAAAGACACACACATACAATACAACTGTCCCAGATAGAGGGGTACATGTAGGGTTGTAATCCAGTTGAGTTAATTTTGGTTGTGTTGAATGACAGACCAAAAGTGATCACTGGAGGGTGATGCAATGTGAAGGATATTTACTAAACTGAAGGAATTAACAATTGTAATGATGGTCTGTTAACTTAAGGTTATATTAAGGGCTATTAAAGGTTGTTTTCATTATTGATTAGTCTGCTTGTTATTTTCGGGATTAATTTATTTATTTATTTTTAGGTCATAAAAAAGGGAAGAATTGCAATTGTGTTAAGTTAACATCTTTAAATTGCATGGTTTGTCTGATCCACAATCCAAACTCCAAAGATACTATTTGGTCTACTATCATAGAAAAAACAGCAAATGTTCACATTTTAAGAGCTGGAATTTATAGATTTCTTTGCATCTGTGCTTAAAAAAATAATATAAACAATGTCACTATCAAAATTAAGATATACTTTCTGTTGATCAACTAATAGAATTATTGACTCATTGTTTATCTGTAGTTACATTCACCTAAAAATATGAATGTATACTAATTACAGCATGCTAATTATCAAAGAAAGAATATTTATTCATGTCATGTCTGATATATACTTCCACTTCCTTACACTATGTGTAGGTTTTTAACTTATATTAATCTACAAAGCAGTGTGCCTTGGATTGTTTGGGGAAATACATTACCTATTTTGTGGACAGTATGTTGTAGCCATTGTGGTGGAATTTGCAGAAACACCATGCTGTTGGTACGATGAGACTAAAGGTCTATCAGGTCATGCATAGGTCACAGGTCAGGGGACGAGAATATTCAGCCAGTCTCTAATAACCAAACCTGTTAATGTATAATTGTATATGTATAATTGTCTCTCTACAGATTCAGGGAGTCTACGTAGACAGCTGCATAAGGGAATGTTTTGTTTCAGGACTGTCTCCTTTTGGAAGCTGGTGGGCCAGCCACACTTTTGCATACTTCCCAGTGAGAGAGATAGGCTTAACTAGGCGGTGTTTGGTGTTTTAAGACCCCAACGTCGCCTTCCAGGCAGCACTGGAAGGCGACGTAACCATCGAGCTAAGTAGGCTTTAGCATCTGTGTTTAGGCGCCTGCAAAGTCCTTGTTTAACTTTGGTTCAGTTAAACGTAACGCCTCCAGCATGAGTTTAAATACACCTTCAGGAAGACAGGAACCCATTGGCCACTGCACAATAACACATCCGGGTTAAACTGTACTGCCTGTTCAATTGTCTCCTCAATTGAGTGTTCATTAAGTGCAACTGTGTAAGTCATCAAAATCTCCCGAATCATCTTCACGTATGTGAAATGAGTTGTGCTGCTCCTGAGTTTTTCCTTAACAAGATGCATCAGGAGTAACTGCTTTGTGTTTCCTCACAGTTGTGCCCAAGCAATGCGTCTTTTGTTTTTTTATGATGGGACATTTTCTTTAGTTAAAAAGGCACTTGCAACTTTGCAGCTCATTTCAGAAAGCCAGCAATTCCAGGTCCTCTTCTCCTCAACCCACCTATCAGCAACAAAAGACTCCAATCGGTTGCCTAACCACAAATAATAACAGTGCGGTGCATTAGCTATAGCCATCAACTTCCTGACTGAGGTAACCTGCCACCCACCTAGGCCAAATGACTCACCTCAGTGAAAGAGCATCACAACAGCCGGAACAATATGCTTCAAAGGCAATGACAATAGCCATTCTACATCCATGGCCTGTTTGTGTGTGTGTTGTGAATGTGTGCGCGACGCAGGTTTTGTTCAACCCGTCACACTACACTTGGCTCCTGGTGTTGCCAGTAATCAATACAGGCCTGAAATCACCTACTGTTACCCGCCTCCCATACTGCCTGTTTTGTCCCTGACTTAATAATGAATTAGATCCCTCTTCAAATGCAGTGGTGACTCTCTTTGTAGCCTCTCATGACACACACACACACACACACACACACCCACCCACACAAACACATTCACATAAATGCGTACATTGTGGATGCATATGATCCAAAACCACACAAGTATTCTCTTTGCACCCTGTGTACATAGAAACATGAGCATTGCTGCACACATGTGCTTTAATGTTGAACATGTGAACATATGTACTTTTGAGGGGCTGACCAAATATTAGGAGAGTGATGACACACACAAACACACAGAAAGACACACACACTGCTCAGCCAGGCAACATCAAGGGTAACATTTCTATTGCATTTGCTAATCACTGATCAATAATTCAGAAGCCCCTCTCATCTTGAAGGGTCCCCGGCTTGCTGAAACATACGGCAGCTGTATGTGTGTATGCGTTTGCGTTTGCATGTGTGCGAGTGTGTGCGCACTCTTGTCTGACATCTTTTTATCTGCTGTTCAGGTTACCAGCTCCTTATCACAGAGGCCCGTCTGCTATGACGGCCAAACAGCAAAAGGAAACAACTTGGTTGAAGTTTTTTTCAGAACATGACTTTTGTTCCTTCCCTCCCCCAACGATGTCACATCTAACGATGGAGCGTCTCATGCCAGTTATAACAGCCAGCCAAGTAATTTGCTGTGTAAGTCGACACGATGGTTATCTGCGTACAGGGCACCTTTCATTTCCTCCAAGCCAGGCGTTGCCTCGATTCATGCTGTCGTTATCTTTCTCCCTGGGTCTTTTGGTAATTTGTCCAGCATGGGTTGACTCACTAAAGGTCTCCTGTTCCACCCTCACCACCCACCACCCCAACCCTCATTTCTTTATCTGAAGAAAATTCTGATTAAACGGCTTGTATCTTTTATACCATTGACTTATGTATCTTAAAACCTGATAAGTGCATAAATAGTTTCAGGGAAGTAACAAGTTTGACTTGAGAAAACTTTTTTTTTGTGTGACAATTATCTTTTTGGTGGTACAAAACGTTAAGTCAAAAGAATAAACGGGATCTGTTGGACCTTTTACAGTTCTTTATTTCCAGCATCCTTCTTTCATCCTCAATTTCTTTGTTGGTGTATTAATTCTTTTCTGATTTAATCCAACACTTTCTGTCTTCTCCTTCGCCACTTTCTCCTAATCAGAGTGCTGTATCATCTTGCCTCACCAAGGACTTATGTTATTCAACTGCCAATAATTTGACTTATTTTAAATTTTACTTATCCGCTTTTGTCTTCTGGTCATTCCTGTCTTCTTTCATTTCTTATGTCAGTGGTTTCTTCCTAAAAAGGACAAATTGCTGCACTTATAATAGACTGTTCTTATTGAAAAGATGAGACTTCCCCTCTGGTTCCTATTTTAACAGGCCGAATGCAGTTCTTTCAGTTTATTGGCAAACAAGCTACATCTTGTAACGCCAAAAGCGCAGACACCTGATGTTTGTTTTAACAAAGGACGTTCACTTTCTCATGCGTTACTGTAGACGGAACAGTTGTGTCAAGCAGATTTGGCAGACAGTCTGTTTTGCTGTGTTGTGTGCTTGTGCTTGCCTATTGAAGGATGACTCTTCTCTGGCTTGCCTAGATCATGCTGTGCGCATGATAAATAGAGAGAGATGGTGTTAGTGGTTCATAGGAGGTCCAACCGTGACCTTGCAGCCCCCCTGTGGTACTACAGTGCTGCGCTTTGTCCTGGAACAAACAGCTATAAACAATGTGCTGAACACTTTCGATGAGAAGCTTGATGAGAGGAAGGAGAGAAAGAGATTATATTTTACATTTGAACAGTCCAAAACACAGGAGATGATTGATCCAACTTGTCACGTAAAACATATTGACAAAGACAATATTTCCGCAGCAGCAAAGATGGATTACATTTTTACATATTAAAACAGACCAATCGTAAGTAAAAAGGGGAAAAATACTACTCACAAATACTACTACTGATAACTACTACTAACGGTGTAAAATCCAACACTTTCTTTGCAACAAGTGATTGGTCACGAATAATTAGCGTTGATAAACTTATGAGGGGATAATCACCAGCCACCTAATGTTATCTCCTTGGATCACTGCTTAAATCACCCCGCAGGAGAGGAAGGGAGAGAGGCGTACAAGAACAGAGATATGAAACTGAAACTCATCCCTTATTTATTTATCTCCCTCCCAGCTTCTCCCGCTCTTCTTGGGCTAATTCTAATGAAGAGGCCTCAAATGACTTCATTTAGAGTGAAGTTAATTGGGTTTGGTCCTACACGGCTGCACTTCCTGCCTGGATATTTTCCTATGTTTCCCTGTACACAGAGAGAAGGGAGGGGGGTGCAGATTATGAAAGAAAACAGATAGAGATTGAGGAGAAGATAACAAATAACAGAAAGACGGGGAGTGAGATGAGAAAATTAAAGTGAACAAGTGAGAATGAGAGGAAGTGACAAACACGGAGAAATAGAGATGAGTAAGGGGCTGGGGGCCCTCATATCAGGCGCGTCACCCCCGTTAGCCCAGGACTGTAATTAGATCTGGCAGCCACCCCATAATGATAAATGCTGGGATGATGAATGGAAATGTAAATGTGTGTGAAGTAGCCCCAGCCATCAAAGGGGGAATATCATTAACACTTTCCTCTTGTCAAATCCATCATTGTCATGGGTGGCTCCCAGCGTCCCCCATGTCCCACCAGCTACAGAGGGCAGCTTAGGAGTTAAGGAGGAGGCAGTGGTAAATGCAGGGATGAAGAAAGTGAAAGAGGAAGAGAGTACCTTGCCAGTCTCGGTCAGTACCCTGACTCTGCCAGTCAGGGTACTAGTATGGTTGTGTGTTTTTATGCATGCCAGCAACACTTATTAGTGGTCATTGAGCGTTATTCCACATCTGGTGTGGCATTTTTGATTTTTTACAAGACCATCAAATTATGCAGGAGAGGGGACAAAGAACATACATTACTGTGCCTAAGTATTGGTTATGCTGCTGAGGAATAGGCAACAAATGAGAAAACAGATTACAGAAAACTTGGGGCAAGATGGAAAGTCTACAGCCACGCTGGCACCGTGAACCTGTAGGCGCAGCTGTGCTATGAGTTAAATGCTATTGTCAGCATGCTAACATGTTCACAATGGCATTGTTAATTTTATCAAAGTTTCTCTATAATTACAGCACATTTCAAGCTGTGCATTACAAGCTGCATCAATGGAATGAAACACACTTTCTGTCTCCTAAATGAGCGTGGCCTCGTTTTTTATTTTTTTATTTAACCTGGAAAAAAGTCATTGAGATTAGAAATCTCATTTTCAAGAGTGTCCTGGCTAAGACATGCACCAGTACAACCACACATACACACAAAGTACACAAAACATTTAAAAGATAAAACAACTGAATCAGCAAATATTTCAAAGTCAACCACAATCACAAATTAATAAGGCAAAACATCTACAGCCAGATGTGTCTGCCTCCAAGTCAAGTACAATAACATCCTCTTAAAAGTGACCAATGAGACCAGTTCATTAAGTTCCATGTATTTCTGTAACTCGTTCCAGGTAGAGCGAGCAGCAAACTTAAACGCCTTTATCCCCGGTTCAGTTCTAACCTGAAGGAAAAGATCCTGGGAATGAAGATTGTAAGTCCCAGTACTATTTACACTGATATAGATCAGAAGGTAGGATGGAAGTAGACCTAAAATAGCCTTGTATATGAAGATATGCCAGTGTTTAAGTCTACGTGTTGACAGAGAAGGCCATCCAACACGTTCATACAGTTCACAATGGTGAGTGAGGGCTTTAAAACCAGTGATGAACCTCGGAGATCCATGGTATACAGTGTGCAGTGCATGTAAACGAGACGAGGCATGCATGTATAAAACATCACCATAGTCAAGTGCAGACATAAAAGTGGCATGATTTGATTCTGAAATAAAAACCTAGTTTCAGTTTTAATCTTTTTGCCAGCTGCTGAATATGATGTGTAAAAGAGAGAGATTCGTCAATTAAAATGCCAAGATATCTGTACTTTGAAACACACTCAATCTTCATACCCTGGGAATTGGGGATTGAAGGCAGGTTTGGTGGTTTGGATTGCAAACTTGAAAATAGCATTACTTTAGTCTTGTCAGCATTTAAAACAAGTTTTAAATCATAAAGATTCTATTGAACTGTGTTAAAAGCAAGTTGTAACTGGAAGAGGGCCTGGACTGAGGCAGGTGTGGATCAATACAGTATAGTGTCATCAGCATAAAAATGAAAATTTACATTAGACACGTTGTGATTAATGTTATTGAGATAGAGAATAAATAGGAGTGGCCCCAGGACTGCCCCTGAGGCACGCCTTTTGTTATTCTGAGAAATCTAGAAGTGCTGCCCTGAGTCACTGACTTCTGTCTGTAAGGTAAATATCAAACCAACTGACAGCTTATGTACCTCTGAAACTGTAATAGGACTGAAACTAAAAGACTGACTAGAAGGATCCAGGCAAACAGACTCAACTGTAGAGGAACAGTCATGTTGAGGATAGAATGACTCAAATAAAAAGGCTATAACATTTTCATTAAAACAATCAAGCTTTTTGGACTTTTCAGTCATTTTTGTACTTTAAATTATTTGTTTAAAAGTGTACTGAACGTTTTGTGGATGGATGAAAAGTTATATATGCATAATTTAGTCATATTTTTTTATTTGCTAACATTAGATATTTACACAGTTAAAAGCCATATTTAGCATTGCAAAAATATGTTTTGTTATGGTGTTTGTGAACGTTAGCTAACGTTATCTTATTTGTGTTGCACAATCTCGCAAGAATTTGTTCCTGAGACAGAAACAGGTCTCAAACAAAGTACATTTTCTCCTGTTTTGTCCATCTGAAAAATGCCATTTTCGTGTCAGAATGTTTTGGGAGATGTGTGGCTTGTGAAAAAATGGGTCCAATATTAACCTTGGGGACTAAGGGGTGAAAGAATAGGTGATAGTCTGTGTTCACGTTCACTTCTCCAATTGGAATCAATACACTTATGACTAGCCGCTAGTTTCCTAGATAAGCGTGGCAGTAGAGAAACCCACATGACACAGATAACGGAAAGTACTCTAAGTTGCAGCATCTCGGTTCTAAAACGTGTCTGATATTATGATTCTGGGCTGGAATGTCATTAGTTTTGTTGAGATATTTCATTTTATTGTACTCACCAAGTTAATGCAGCAATATTGCTAAAAACAACAACAACAGCAACCAAAACAGGAGCATGCAGATGCTCAAAGAGGTTTTAAACAAACTAACCTTAAATAAAAGATGCGAACAGTAAAAGTATTAAATTAACTGTACGACGTTTCCAAATTTAACAAGTTTACAGTCTGACTTTCTTGTTCAACTCAGCCTACTTTACTGTTGCAATTAATGATTATTACTGACCTTTTGGATGCACTTTCAGATAATCTGGCTAAACCTTTGGTTTTCTTACAATCTGTTGCATAATTTGACCGTTCACATCTTCATAGTCCTAGATTACAGCAACATCACCACAGCAACGCCCCTTTTGCCAAGTTCAAACACTTTGCCAAAAAAGAGCAACCACTTCTGCATTCAGGGCAGCCAGGCCTTTACTGGATTAAATTACAGAGTATGTGCATTTCTGTGTCCAAACGTGTGTCTATAGCCCCTGTCAGCGTTTGCAAAGCTAACCACTTGTGTTTATGTGCTCACATGTGTACATGCTGCCCTT
Source organism: Perca flavescens (assembly GCF_004354835.1). Lineage (NCBI taxonomy): Eukaryota > Metazoa > Chordata > Actinopteri > Perciformes > Percidae > Perca > Perca flavescens. The sequence continues at coordinate 25,467,402 of NC_041336.1, forward strand.
TCAGTGTCTTCTTGTGTGACCTGCTGTCTCTTGCTTTCTCTCTCTCTCACTTTATGTCGGTCTGCATGTATGTGCCTCTATCAGTCAGTGAGGGAGTGGGAGCAAATGGCGCATGTGCTTTTTTTTTTTTTTTTTTTTTTTTTTTTACCTAAATGCAATAACTGGATTGACCTCTGCGTCACAGATCCGATCTAATTACCTGCTCAAGGACAAGTGTGTAAATTGAGTTCCTCTCACACCATTAGTCACAGCAACAAACCCCCCAAAATATAAGACAGGGACACACACTGTTCAGATGTGTTACATATTCTTCTCATTCTCTATAGTTAATGGAATAAATAGAAAAAGTTTTTGTGGGGCCAGTCAGCATTGTGGGACTGCACAGTGTATGCAGTGATAAGTGGCTTTTAACTATTAGGAGGGCTACAGGGCTACTTTTTGGGAAATTGCAGCATTAATGTGTAATAAAGAACACGCAGTCAAATTCATGAACAGTCTTGCAAATGTTGTTATTTTCCAAAATAAATACTCCCATATAAAGATTTAATTGTACATGTTTACTTGGTCTTTAGAAAAAGTCTACAATGTACTTAAAATGTTTCTCCACAGTGTACACAGAGGGGCACAGTGTGTAAGTAAAGTAAGCAGGCCTTATTTTAGTTTCCACTATTGTTTTGTCTGCATGCACTAACCTCTAAACACAAATGTTTAATTGCGACAAGGAGGTGGTGGGGGGTAGAGATGTAAATCAGTGAAGCAAGCAGTGGTGTCTTTTACAGGGGTTGTATGAGCCAGGGCAGCTTTGTCTGACACCTTGCACTGAATTATTGAGTAGAGGAGGGAAAGAAGCAGAGAGGAGGACGGTGTGACATTAGTGCTTGTTGTTTTGGCTGCTGCTCAGCCTAGCTTATAGCTGGACTGAGATGACATATGTCTGTGTGTGTGTGTGTGTGTGTGTGTGTGTGTGTGTGTGTGTGTGTGTGTGTGTGTGTTTATGGCAATTATATAGTCAATGAAAGAAATGGGGAAGAACTGTCATGCCAATGTCAGGTGAATTGATACATACTGCACCGGTACAGATTCTGTCCCAAATTTGATCCATTTAGAAGTATTAGAAATCCAGTTCAAAATATGTTGAATTGCTAAACCTGTCTACTTTCATATAGTAATTTCCATACACTTAGTCAAATAAGTACATGTGGTACTGCACATTGTTGAAATGCTTTTCAAAAGTGGGAGCAGGTTAGTCAATGTCAATCAACAACAGAGTGATGACACTTCAAGATGAAAATGTGTCTCTCTGTCAGACACCCTGCTATCCCTTTTCCTTCTTTGACCCAGACACTGATCTCATCTGCAGTAATAAGTGGGGCCTCTTGGTCCTAATCAAATCACTCATTAACTATTTAGTGGATCAAAAGGTCAGTGGACCATTGTTGCTGCATCAAACATCTATGGCAACTAAAATACACACATATTAATGCAAACCTCAGCAGGAGCAAGCAAAGCCATGTACACTAGTGCCGCATATGCGTATATGCACTCACTCGCACAGAAAAGACACACATACTTTGATGAAGCCAAATTAGAGTACAAAGGTGGGGGTGGTTGGCTGGTGTGCAGCTTATAAATAATTTCGTATTCGGGCGACTCTGCTTACCGCCATCTGTCGGCGACTAAGAGGTCATCTGGGCAACTAGCAGGAGAGCAGATCAACGTCACTCAACCAAAACCAAAACAGCATTAGAACTTTTATTTTGTGATGGGTTTATGTCCTGATTATTTCATACCCAGTTAAGGCAATTTCAGCCTGCATATTGTTTTATAAGTTATGTTTTATGCTACATTTTTTCATTTAGACATTTTTTTTTTTCTTAGTTGTAACTCTGGTTGCTCTGTTCATTTTTACTCAAAAACATTTTTTTTTTTAAACAATTGATTATCAGTTGGGTGTGTTGGTCCCATTGTGAACACACATTTTCTACATAGGTGAAAAGATCAGCTGTCAAGGATGGCACTTGTCAAAATCAGAAAACAGAGGCTGACTGCCGACACAGGAAGCCATGTCATTTGCACTGGCTCTTTTAGAGGGTAAGGGATTGTTTCTGGACACTGCACTGCATGTATCTCACTGTCAGGTATAGTTTGAACTGAAGTGACAAGGTCTATAGTACAGTCATTCACCTGTCCAGTTTAATGTGCGTGTGATGTTGGTGGTGTGTATGTGTATCTGTGTGTGTGTGTGTGTGTGTGTGTGTGTGTGTGTGTGTGTGTGTGTGTGTGTGTGTGTGTGTGTGTGTGTGTGTGTGTGGTGTGTGTGTGTGTGTGTGTGTGTGTGTCCCTAGTGCAAGGTGAAACATTTCTGACACAGCAGAGGGTTAAGAGATGCACAGAAGAACACAGTGTACTCTCTACCCCTCCTGTCTTGTTTGTGTTTAAGAACAGGACATCTTGAGAAGAGTTTCTGATGGACCTATCCTCTCTTTAAATCTTTCATGGACAGATGTCCACGGAGGTTTGCTGCAATGTGTCCTCAGGTCATAGTCTGAAGCCAAACACTCTGTTACTGTAGGTGGTCGCTGCTGTATTACAATGCTTCTCCTTGTCTGTCAGCCCCTCTCGGCCCCAGAAGAATGCCCTGTAATGGAATGGACTGGCACCTGAAAGACCCAGGAGCAAAAGTGAATAACAGCAGAGGAAGTTAAGGAGACATGAAAGACCATTTGTCATTTCCAATAACAGGCCATGTTACGACCACAATGACCTGTGTTCTTTGTTTTTGGCCGTGACTTATTTAGAGTTAGAGTGGCTATTTGATGAAGAGATGAACCTCTGTTTGTTGACAGCACTGCTATTTTTGAACGGTTACTGTTTCTTATGTCGAGACCAGAAGAATAGGCACAGTAGAACTGCTTACCTGTACAATGTGATATGATGCAATTCAAATGCCCAGATAATACCTTATTTAAAATATATTTTCTTGAGGAGACTTCTTATTTTTGTGTGTTCACACTGAGGCTGAAGTTTTTGGTGGTGTTGTATTGGATAACATTATAGATATTTTTCATTTGATTTAGTTTTCTCTTTGTCCACCTCTTTACATATATGGACAAGCAACAGATATTTTTTTTTGAGTCAGGGTTGATGGTTTTACTTGTTTTAATGATGTGAGACTGCTAGCCCGCTTCTGTATTTTGCTAAAATGCCATTTAGATAACAGAACAATGGAGTTAAAAATGTATACGTTCCTAGTTTATCTATGATAAATCAAAGAGAAGGGTTTTCGTCTGAGACATGTGATATATTATGCTGTGTAACTTGTCATGAGGTGTCATGAGTCAATTCATCCTTATCCTCAGCATGCCCTCAAGATCCTTTTAAATAGTGTTAATATCTGTCAGTGATCAAATAATAAACAGAAATGACAGTGTAAAAGAAGATCCATTTCTCCTATACTGTGTGGACAACTGCTTAGCAACACAACCCCAAATACATACAAACACACAGACTTGGAACCACACACACACAATAAACACACACCAACACACTAGGCACACTCCCATATCTCCAGGGTTCAAGCTTTGATGTGACGCCGACTTAAGCCTGCCAAGGAGACTGCATCAGGGCCTCAGCCAAGACTCTTCACCTGCAGCTACAGACATCTTGTCAGGCCCCAAAGAAGTGTACACACACACACACACACACACACACACACACACACACACACACACACACACTCTGGCTCTGTCACACAAACACTCATTAAATGGCTCTGCCTTAGATCTTCTACACTGTGTCAGTCCACTGATAAACTAGTTCAAGCAATGTGTGTTTTCACACACACACACACACACACAAATAAATATTCACCACCTAGTGGCCCCTTAAATTTAGTCCCCTTTTAAGCTTCACAAACATACACACATACACACTGCACATACCTCCTATATGGGGCTCTACTGTATATCCTCTTTTCTAGGTGCGTGGATGGGATATATAAAGCGTAGTGTGTAGCCCTGAGGACAGGACCGGACAGTGAGAGCAACACAGCTCAGCATGTTTGCCGCAAATCCAATTATTACTCCCCACCTTTGAATTCAAGAGCGGATCCACAGAGTCCTAAAGCAATTATGAGACTTGGTGAAAGAAGGAGGGAGTCAGACACAGAGGAAGAGCAAGAGAAAAAGAGAGAAATTGGTCAACAGGATAACTCTGTATTGTTTTTGGTTCACATCGGTGTCATTGGTGCATGGCCATTGTTATTAGAGGTGTTCCCATGGAATGCTAAAAAGTGTTTTTGTTTGCCCACATTTACATACATGTATATGAGGGTTTGGATTCAACACATGCTTAATTGTATTATTTACAGGCATACTCCAGTTTCACTAGTAAGTGTAGTGTAGTCAAATGTCTCAGTTTATGGCAATTCTAAACATTTTGGCTCCCTGCAGCACACCATGCCAGAATGTGTGAGCAGAAGGCATCAGTGCCTGTAGCCCTCCCAGGAAAATGTAATGTAATGTATTTTATTTAAACAGGGACAATGCACAATTAAACATTAACTTTGTGTAAGAAGAAGGAGACATGTATTGCACCAGGTTGTAGCACAGTTGTTTTTTCCCGCCCGTAGTCCCTGGGCAGGTAGGAAAAACAAGTGAAGTACAAAACATCATACAATTTCACAAACACATTCAAATTCACACCTAATTTACAATAATACAAATATTTGCAAAGTTGCATCAATACAAATAGCATGGGCTCTATCGTTCCGAGATCCTAAAACCAAAGTCCCCCACCCCTTCCCAACAAATCTATGCAATCAAAATCCTAACCCCTCCCATTACACACACACACACACACACACACACACACACACACACACACATACAATTCATAAATGTCTACAAGTTTGTTGTGACAATATCCAGATATCCAAAAAAGTCACCAGCTACCACCAATGAAAAAAGGCAAAAACGCCAGAAATGATGCTGCATTCCAGGCAACCCGTAACTCGTGTTTTCACAACCTTCTACCCGTGAAAGTGCCCTGGAACGGCAGTCAAACCCGTAACTTACTACCCGTGAACTCGTACCAGATCGTTGTACTCCCAGTTACAGTTTTTGACGTCACACACACATAAACAACAATGGCGACCCCTGTTGATGCTGCACAGACGCCGGTGATTAACAGTGAGAAATAGAAATAAATATACATAAATAGGCAACGTAAAGTAATTCACATGCACATTGTAATCCAAACAATACACATATGATTATGTACTACTACAGGTTATGTTTATTAAACAAAGCCCAAAATATGTCTCAGACTAGAAATCGCTAGTATCAGCTAGCGCTAGCTAACGTCAACTTTGCCCGGAAATGGTGCACGAACGTGCACAGTTTACTATTCAGACAACAGGACATTCTATTGAAAAGAACTCATTTTAACATATATTTGTGTCACATTTTGATCGATAATCTATGATGGATTAATACACAGATTCAATTAAACATTACACTTTTAAATACATGACACAGCTGACTAATTAAAAAGTAAAAGTTGACTCAAATGTAGCTAAATTGTCCAATGTAGAGTTTTAAAAACATAAAAACATACAAATTGTAAATAACCTTTTTATTCATTGAATTGGTTTTCATTACATTAGGAATAATCCTTATTCAAATCCCAAAGATATAATTTTAGGCTTGAAACATGAATGGATTAAGTCTATAATACAATTATCCCAACTGTCACATTGTGGATGATTCTGCAGACAGTATGATCATAGGCTGGGCTGTTAAATAATAACCTGGCATTTCCAGTTAAGCAACATTTAATTGACTAATCAGTTTAACATGGACTAATACATTTTGACATGGAAAAGCAACCAGCTCTATTATATTAATAATAGACAATTGACAATTATCTTGTTAGTCAATGCAGGAACATGTGGATTTGTTTCACTTACACAATTCAAAATAATACAACCAAACCCATGTGTAGAATGGGACTTAACTATAAAAAAAGAAGACAAAAACTTGTTTATCAGTCAAATTGCCTCAGTGTTTTAAAATGGTGTTCAAATCTTTATATTTGGATATGGAAATCAGAACACCCGTGTTGTGAAAAAAGCACCAGGACATTTTAGCTGTCTTGGCAGAGAACAAAATAAAAATTAAGCTAGGCTCTGTACTGTCTGGGTGGGATTTTAAAGAACTGTCTTGTTAAATTACCCAGACTAAGAACAGAACAATCCCTGTGTTGAGTTAGCGATGATTTGCTGTTAAGCCAAAGACAAAGCAAATTCCTCCATATAGACAATATTGCACATGATCCCTATACAAATGTGTAATACCACAGGGACATAATAGACAACTAGAGGTCTTATACAATCAAAACTATACAACGACGGCACCACATATTGCTTGTGCTGCATAATCCTGACAAGCAACGTTTTGATGGCGATGAGACGATCATTGTTGAACAACCCTGAGATGCTTTGAGAGAGCTCCTAATGCCTCTACTTAAAATATTTGACTTGGCACCTTGTCCTCTTTTTGACTTTCCTCGCTGGATTTGCATATCAGTTGGGAGGTGGTGAGAAAAGATGAAGAAGAAAAAAAAAAGAGTCAGACTGAAGAGTATTTTAGAGAGATTGGCAGCGCAGGTACATCAGATGATCAATCACACTGACAGAGCTAAAATAAACAGAATGGAATAAAGATGCGGCGGCCTGTTCGAGAGCCCAGGTGTTTCTCTCCCTGATGCTTATCACTTCTGTTTTATCTGTCACTGCTTTTCTTTTCTCTTTATCCCCCCCTCTCCTTCTTTTTCCCTCTCTCTCTCTCTCTCTCTCTCTCTCTCTCTCTTGCACTGTATCTGCCATAAGACATGAATATTTTCTTTATTATATTTTTTTTCTTAAAGCAGGTAGCTTAAATGCAAGGACAGTTAAAGTCAAACCTGTGCAAGAAAAAAAAGTTCTCTTCTCTTGTTTTATATCTTAGACCCACTGTGTTTTTAATTGTGATTGGCTGATAAATCACATACCTCCATCCTATTTTTTATTTAGCAAGCAGATATAAGTTAATGTACATCGCTGGGTTAGGTGTGTGCTTGCTGATGTACAGCGCAACTGTTGATATAATTTGAAGAATCGCTCAATTAATGCCGGCATTTTACAGTAGTGTGAATACGTAGTGGTGGCATAGTAATCGCTTTACAGTTTTTTTCGATTGCTAAACGACAGTGGGCACAACTGGAGTCACATGTGCAAAACTCTAACTACAGTCTGCACAGCAGCAGTTCATGTGGACCAAACTCTAGTTCGTTTTTCATTGCTTGAACACAGTTTTCAAAACTCTACGCACTTATCCCATGACTTTAACCACAACGTGCACAACACTGTAGATTTACAGCACTTTGTTCAAATGCTAACACACTGCTGTCAAAACTGTTAACCATGCATTCAAAACAGAATAGATGTCAGTCTGGTGCCTATCAAACACTGCTGATTGCAATTTTAGCTGAAAGCCTAAGAAGGTGTCTTGTTTTAGACAAGTTAGTGAACATATATGGTATTTATATAGAGAAAGATTGGAAAGCCTTTTTTTGTATACAAACACAAAATAAGAATGAAACAATTATACAGTGTACTGTTTGAGAGAAACAGGTAAAAGAGCAAAGATACCAATATGTCCAGGTAAGATGTCTGAGGTTCTGTACACAGCTATAAAAAAAAAGTGAAAAACACTATATCTTTACAATAGTAAAACTGCGTTCTTACTGTTTTTCAGAAAGTAATGGAGGTGAAAGCAATAGAAACACCACATTCATTTGTATTTAGAGATGATGCAGACATCCAATGTGATGAAGAAAACTTGCCACATGATGCTGGAGCGAGGCAGGATTAGTCACACTATTCTTTGGTACTGTTATGTACCTTTAGTTTTTTTCCCCAAGTAATTCCATAAATTACTAAAGACATTTATTTTATTTTATTTATCCAATATATACAATGCTTACAGTTTTTTTCGATTGCTAAACGACAGTGGGCACAACTGGAGTCACATGTGCAAAACTCTAACTACAGTCTGCACAGCAGCAGTTCATGTGGACCAAACTCTAGTTCGTTTTTCACTGCTTGAACACAGTTTTCAAAACTCTACACACTTATCCCATGACTTTAACCACAACGTGCACAACACTGTAGATTTACAGCACTTTGTTCAAATGCTAACATACTGCTGTCAAAACTGTTAACCACACATTCAAAACAGAATAGCCTAGATTTCAGTCTGGTGCCTATCAAACACTGCCGATTGCAATTTTAGCTGAAAGCCTAAGTAGGTGTCTTATTTTAGACTAGTTAGTGAACATATACGGTATTTATACAGGGAAAGCTCAGAAAGCCTTTTTTGTATACAAACACGAAATAAGAATGAAACAATTATACACTATACCGTTTGAGAGAAACAGGTAAAAGAGCAAAGATACCAATACGTCCAGGTAAGATGTCTGAGGTTATGTACACAGCTATAAAAAAGTGAAAAACACTATATCTTTACAATAGTAAAACTACATTCTTACTGTTTTTCAGAAAGTAATAGAGGTGAAAGCAATAGAAACACCACATTTGTTAGTATTTAGAGATGATGCAGACATCTAATGTGATGAAGAAAACTTGCCACATGATGCTGGAGAGAGGCAGAATTAGTCACACTATTCTTTGTTACTGTTACGTATGTACCTTTAGTTTTTTTCCCAGTAATTCCATAAATTACTAGAGATAAAATTCTATATTGAAGAAAACTGCTGATTTTCATTATTCTTGTTTACCTTATGTAAAATTGGTATATTTTACAATCTATATCTTTTCCTTAAATAAACTATTGAGTAGTGTCAAGTCACTCAAATTGTTCAAACTGTAAAGATGAGAAAGTTTGTAATTTGTGTCTTGGTGTTTGATGCTAGTGTTTTTACTCTCAGTGTGTTCTGAGTGACAGTGTGTGTTATCTCAGTGGGGATTGTGCATAGTGTTTGGCTGCACTGAGCCTGTTTTGCAGGTGATGGGAACTGTTTAGCTCAGGTGACTGTTGGTAGTGCAGACTGTAGTTTGAGTTTTGCACATGTGACTCCAGTAGTGCCCACTGTCGTTTAGCAATCGGAAAAAAATGTAATGTCCCGCTTTGGATTCTATGATGGAGGAAGGATGGACGGGTGGCAATGGGAAAAGGTTGAGAGGTAGTGTGTGTGTGTGTGTGTGTGTTTAATTTTTTGTTTGTTTGTTTGTTTTTTCCAACTGCTCAATACCTTGAGCGAATCTTGTTGGGGGTGGGGTGGGATTTGGAGGGGGATAAGGGAAGAGGAAAAACAAGCATCAGAATTAAGCAACACTTTATTGTGCTTTTGTTGTATTTTCAATGATGATGTAATCAGCCTAAGGTTTTTGTTTTTTTTTCTGTGAAGATGCTTCCTCTCCAATGTATGAATGATTGTAAGAAAATAAATAAATAATTGATCACAAAAAAACATTACTAGAGACAAAATACTATATTGAAGAAAACTGCTGATTTTCATTCCTTCTTGTTTACCTTATGTAAAAATTGGTATGTTATACAATCTATATTTTTTTCCTTAAATAAACTATTGAGTAGTGTCAAGTCACTCAAATTGTTCAAACTGTAAAGATGAGAAAGTTTGTAATTTGTGTATTGGTGTTTGACGCTAGTGTATTTACCCTCAGTGTGTTCTGAGTGACAGTGTGTGTTATCTCAGTGAGGCCTGTGCATAGTGTTTGAGACGTGTGTTAAGAGTTGTGTTGCTTTGAATGAGTTTTGCAGGTGATGGGAACTGTTCTCAGCTCAGGTGACTGTTGGTAGTGCAGACTGTAGTTTGAGTTTTGCACATGTGACTCCAGTTGTGCCCACTGTCGTTTAGCAATCGGAAAAAACTGTAATTGAAGGGCTTAGGTGAGATATACTGGCCCCAACATTTAATGACATGTGGCTGAATATTAATAGAACAACTATAAGAACTATAAGTACAGTAATCAATATTCCACAGACTTGGTTAAGTGATGTTTTTTCTGCTTCTCAGTCACAAGTGAACACACACATTGGCTGCGTTTTCATGCTTAAGTCAGTTTCCAACACAGGTCATTGCAAAGGCAGGGCTGGCTGCTCGTTCCATGCATACCACTGACCACAGGGAACACTGTTGTGCGTGCGTGTTTGTGAGTGTATTTGTGTGCGTGTTTGTGTGCAGGCTGAAGGCTGGCAGCATCAAAAAGCTGTGAATGCATAAACAGTATATTTGTGCTCTTGTGTGTGTGTGTGTGTGTGTGTGTGTGTGTGTGTGTGTGTGTGTGTGTGTGTGTGTGTGTGTGTGTGTGTGTGTGTTTTGCACTGGGCTGGGCTGGCTGACTGCTGGGAGTCTCATAAAGCTCTCAGTTTGATGACCAACTGAGCAGTAAATTAATTAATCATCATTTTATGCCTCATCAAGCGCTTTGCCCGCACCTCGCCACGGGAGCCCGTCCCAATTAGCCAACAGCGGAGCCAATTGTTTTGTTTAGCTTAGGTATAAGAGAGAGAGAGGGAGATAAAGACGGAAAAAGAGAAAACAGAGAGCGCACTAAAGAGAGAAACAAGAGAGTTTGCGAAAAAGAGTGTAGATTGTAAAATCGGCACAATCATAACAAAGCAGTGTATTTTAGTGTGTGTGCGTACATGCATGCGTGCGTGCGTGGAATGAATGTGTGTGTGTGTGTGTGTGTGCAAAGGGGAGGGCAGTGGAGGATCTGACAAGCTAATAAATATGTCATCTGTCTGTGTCAAGAGACTGCAGGCCTGCAGACCTGTAAGTAACAGAGATCCATTGGCCAAGGCAGGTACAGACAGAGAGAGAGAGAGAGAGAGAGAGAGAGAGAGAGAGAGAGAGAGAATGTGCTTTTGCTGCAACATCCTCAGTGACCTGCCCCCTGCAGCTACAGTAGTTTATTTAGAGCCAGGGCAGACACAGAAGTGGTGAAGCAGAGGGTATTACAGTGTGAGCGTGCAGGTGTTTGTAGGAATGTGAATGTGAGTGGAAGTGGGATGGATGTTTTCTTGTTTAGTGAAATGCATTTTCTCCTGGATTACATTTGTTTTTGACATATCACAAAAGCGTTTCGTTTCTAATCAAAGTCCCCTTGGGGAGAAGGTCAGGGTGGATGGATGGATCAAACAAACAAGGGACATTCACCTTGGACAGCTGTTTGTCTCCCATGTGAAACCAAAAAGTCAGATTATTTTAACTTCTCACGTAACATTAACTGACGTACGTTACTTAAGTTATGTAACAAACATACTTCTTTTAACCTAAACAACAATAAACCTAACCAAGTCGGGTTTGTTTTTATTCACAACGTTAACCACGTGTTTAAAACTGTTTCCGTTTCACAACGTGCAGCTGTCACTGGTACGTGGACATGTAATCTGAGAGAAAATAACTTTCCCTCAAAGTGACGTTGCAATTTCAACAGCTTCTGATTTATTGATCATTATTATACAAAACAATTTTATTTCTAAACTTAAAACAGCATTAGCTCCTCTTGTTGCTGACATAGTCCTGCTTTTAAATTATCAACACATAAGTATATTGGGATGCTGAGGAACAGTTTTATATCCAGAGTCCCTTTTTATTTCCCTTAATTTAATTTAAACCTTCAGATTGTTTTGATTTCAATAGCTTCTGATTAAATGATCATCATCACACAAGAAACTAATACCTAAACACGATAAATGGTCAAAAGTTGTCTCTCCTTTTATTTTTATTTGTGACAAAAAACTGCATAAACTCCTATTGCTATTGAGCTATAAAAACAGTAATTTCCCCCAAATTATTATTAATTATTATATCAACTATGCTAGTTCCTTCAAATTGCAACTGAAACAACATATCCCTGTTCAGTGATCAGGTTGAGAAGAAATAACTGCAAAAATGAAATATTTGTTAGGTTTTTCTTTAGGATGGTGGCGAGTATGTGGAAGAAAAAAAAAAAGAGGTATTATTGTGGACAATGTCCTACAGTCTAGCGGGACCCAGAGAGGCCAATACCAGGTAATCAATTACATTTTCACAATAAAAAAGTAGGACCCATCATGTAAAGTCTTGTCCTGGACCATGGGAATACTCCCCGCAGCCCGGGAAGATGACACCACATCATTTTACCAAGCCTCTGTGCAGGTCGGAACTACTGGTCCCAGGCTGATGTGAGGGAAGCGGCCTGTGTAAAAAAAAGCCTGATTGTCACTACACATTTTAGTAATGGCTGACAGAGAGGCAGACATGATGACATTGTGGCAGTGCAGCCAGGAGGAAGCCAGCAGCCACGCCAGGGGCAGGGACGGAGGGGCGGATAAGCAGATGTTGTTCATCACCCAGGGGTGGTGGGGGTTTATTGTGTGTGTGTGTATGTGTGTGTGTGTGTGTGTATGTGTGTGCGTGTGCTTGAGGAGTTGCGAGGTGGAGGTGGTACATAAGTGTATATGAGTGAGCTTGTATGTAACTGTGTGCTTGCGTGCATGTCATAATGTGTCTGTGTGCATCAGTGAGTGAGTGCTTGCCTGTGTGTCCCAGTGTGTGTGTGTGTATGTCTGTGTGTATGTGCAATTTTGTATTCCAGCAACCGCAAAGTGCTTGAGGGAGAGGCACCTACAAAAGGCATCTGGCAAGGAGAGCCAAAACAACAAAGGTAACCTTGCCTCTAGTGATGTACTCTGTGTTCAGCCACTGTAGTGGAGGAAAGTGTAATGTGCTGTGTTTGGACGTGTGTATGTGTGTGTGTGTGTGTGTGTGCGTGCGTGCATGAGTTTTCATGGCCAGGGCTAGTTTGTGTACTTTTTGTGTCTGTGTATCTGCAACTTTAAAAGTGATGCACATAATGATGAAAGCTCCTGTATGTAATGTCCAAATATAGTAAAGTATCCCTTCACTATAATATAAATATAATAAGCTATATTTTATCAAATCAATCTGTATTTAATATAAAAAGAATATTCAAATCATGTACACTGAAAAAATGCTTCATTTATTTTGAAAACATTGCTTCTTCCTGCTAGTTTAAGGAAAAGCTACAAGTTGCAGCAGCAGTAGCTACATAGTTGTTAAATAATGCAATGTGTGATTTTGTATCATGTGTCCTTTTTATCTAGTTTGTTTTGTGGTGTTCTCTCACTGTGTGTGTGTGTGTGTGTGTGTGTGTGTGTGTGTGTGTGTGTGTGTGTGTGTGTGTGTGTGTGTGTGTGTGTGTGTATATGTTTTAATTGTGACCTGCCAAGGGACTGTAGATGGAAATTAGCTGGTGAAACACAAACTGGTAACATGTGTGTTTAATACTGTATCGTCCCTTACGAATAAGGTGGAACCACCACCTGCCCTTGGTGGTTGCTGGGGGTCAGCAGCTAAAGCTCACAAGAGGTGGCATCAGAGCCGATTTAAACGGAAAGATTACATACTGCATTTTTCGGGCCCTCTCCAAATGGATACTTTGTTATTTGGTGAAGAAACAAGATTACTTTTATCTGCCACATGGTTATTATGCTTATTTATTTCTTTAAGTATTTTAACATCTAATTTAGGCTTATTTGAAGGGCCTGAGAGAAACTTGTGTAAAGCCTGCTTTGTCATTTTCGTTCTTCTTCATTTTTCTTTTTTTTTTTCTTACTTTGCCACACCCGAAAGCATCGCAGAAAAGTGATAGTGTAACTGTTTTGGCTAGCTAACATACAGAACCGAAAAAACATTTTCCCACAATTGGAGTGAACGTTTTTTACTTTACTGTACTTTTTATCAAAACAAACAGTAATATAATTCTATAAAAATAATTTTAAAATGACAATTTCCAATATATATGTATAGATTGGAAATTGTCATTTTAAAATTATTTTTAAAACAAAAAAAAAAAAGGTTTTGACTTTTCCGTCTTACTTGGCCCCCTAGAGGCAAATGGTCCATACGCGTGTGCTTAGAATGCCTAAGCCTGGCATACACATTTCCTGGAAGCACCTGCAGCCATAAACGCAGCCTGCAGTATGGTGCCAATACTGTATATAAATTCAGCTAGACACGTCGACCGTACAAGGAAACAAACTATTCTACAGACCTTTCAAATGTGCACCCCAAATCTGGATGTCAGTCTTGACTGATACATTGTGCAGAATGTTATTTAATATGTTTTAATTAGTTTATCGTTTGTGACCTGTGTTGATTTTAATACATGTACTGTATGTACCTTACTGGAAAGCAAGGAGTAAGCTCATCCTGGTGAAATTAAGTCATTTAATCATTAAATTTATATATGATGCTTGCACTGCAGTGAGGATTGGTGCAGGACTGATGTATGACAGGTTACTTGTTAAGTACCAGGGTGCAAGTAGATTCAAAAATCCTTTATTAATCACCCAACGTGGAAATTCACAAGTAGATTCATCATCTGAGTCATTCTCAAAGACCATCACTGTGCAGAGTCACAGCTAGCCTGAGGTAAAGTCACAGTAGACTAATCTGAGTCTGACATTAGCAGTATTATCTAAAATACTCCTGCAGTGTGTGACTGTGTGTGAAGACGCACACAACTCTGTGTGAAATACCTTTAAGCAGGCCTTACAATTGACCCAAGTTTGAAGGGTCAGGAAGCACATTGCTCCTTTCATTCATCAATCAAAGATCTCTCACCCTACCTCCTCTGCAGTTTGGGACCCCAGGGGAATGTGAAGGGACACATGCTCCCCAAGGTTTCTGATAAGAACCTACAAAGAGCAGGAAGACGGTGCCAAAGTGTGAACAGGACACAGTATACTGCACACAAACAGCCAAACTGTTTTGTAGTAAAAAAAAATAAATAAACTGATGCTTCTGGTTTTATTTAAATAGACTTGTTTTTGGCATCAAATGGAATACATTTATGTAAACAAAGGACCATTTAATTGAAGTATGCAACCCTTCAATTAAGAAAATACCATTCTATCCTCATGACTAAGGAACACTTGAAGATCAGACATATTGTTAAAGTGCAGAAATCTTCCTCTTATGTAGTATTGAGTGTTGCTAAAACCTATACTTGTTTGTTGATGTTCTTTATTAAGGCCTTGCGTTTGGATGATCCCGTCAAATGATTTTGGATGGCAATCACAGTAAATACAGCGCATAATGTAAGGTTTATGATCATCACAAGTGCATCAGAGTTTAAACTCGGGCAATTAACTTCAGACTCCTTCTCTGTCATCATCCGTGAAGTTTTGATATCAGAGAGGGCGTGACGTGATCCTTATCAAAATCAGTGAAGTGCTCCAGGAACAGATCTGCTCAACATCAAGTGTCATCGGGGGGGAAAAAAATATCATTTAAGAAGTATGGTAAAAGAAAACGACACCTGACAGTTCACTAATTGGCCATTTCTGATTTCAAAGAGCCCTACTCGAGCTTGCCCCACTCATCTTCCCCTCACAAAGATTCTGATTGACAGCCGGTTCAAGAAGGAAGTGTGGAAACCGCTCCTCCCACATCCTTTTCATGTCTCTTTTGTCGTCTTGAGAATTTTCTCCCGCTAGAGATAAATTTACTGTGGAAAAGGAAAAAAAAAAAGAAAAAAGTATCTTCGCCATCTGAGCTAATCTTTCCATCAAATATCCTGCAGGAGAAGTGTTGGTGGTAGAGCGTGTGCAGGTGGGGAGGTTATCAAACTGTGGGTGTGAGGCAATGTTCGACACAGTCAAACTACCCTGATGCCCTGCATAGTGATTTGTCCAAATGAATTGCGGTCAAGAATCTTATTAATAACTTTGTAGAGGGAAAAAGAAGTCAGTGCTCTCTTGTGTCTCTGCTTGTTTCTCTCATCAGCTCATCTGCTGCTCTCTTGCTGTAACTCAATGACATTTAAAATGTGGAATCAATGTGGTAGTAAAGCTTTTACTTGGATTCATCTCCGTCGTTAATTATTGTACTGCCTTTAAAACTGTGGTCTGGTATGTGTATTACACTACTTTAGTCTATTAACTAAATTTACAATAATTGAAATCAATGTGTGTGTGTGTGTGTGTGTGTGTGTGTGTGTGTGTGTGTGTGTGTGTGTGTGTGTGTGTGTGTGTGTGCATGTGTGTCTCTCTCTCTCTCTCTTTCTTTTCTCTCTCCAGGCTTCCGTGGTGGTTTTAAAAAAACTTCTCAATGAAATGTGCTGAATTCCCTCGCAGGCAAAAAACATCATCTCAGCTGCAGGGGCTTTGATAAATCGCTGGCCAGGTGCTGCTCCAATTTGTCTTCATCATTAATTTTTACTGGGCTGTAACCTATCTGTCATTGAGCAGAACCCCTAAGCAGAGGTTTTGATGTGTTCACGTGTGTGCGCACTTGCTTAAACCTCTCCATTAATTGAAAGTGCCTGAGGCGCTTGGAAGAAGAAAAGTGAACTAGAAACACCTTTTTTTTCTATTTTAGTTCTCTTTTGTGTGTATTATGAGTGTTAACCATAGAGGGTAACAGCTGTACTGTCATGATTTAGTCACCTTAAGCAATAACACACCAGTCACACCAGTATCATTGTTATACTTTCTCAGCATTGAAGGAACCTCCCAGCATTGGTTTGCTCACGTAAGTAAGAGAGTTGTTGGCTCGCCCTCATCAAAAAACTTAGAACAATGACAATATTGTGCCCGTGCATGAGAGGCTGGGTTGTACCGTTGTGTGTGTGAGTATATTCCATACTTTCTGTGTGCATTTCAAACCTGACTTGTAGGATTTCCAAACCCTGTTGGCAGGCACCTCAAATGTCAGAGAGTGAGTTTATGTTCAAAGCTACTGAGTGATCCAATGCACAGTCAACTCTGAATGTGTTTTCAGTGGGTTGAGGCATGCAGGTGTTATGGGGTGAATTACTGTAAGGTAATGCAAATTCAGGTGCTTATATTTAGGTGCTTATAAAGAAGCTGGTGTGTGTGTGTGTGTGTGTGTGTGTGTGTGTGTGTGTGTGTGCCACGCTGTCAAGGGTTTGGTTGTGTGTATCTATGTTTGCGTATCACAGAGATGGAAGAGGACAATGGGATGGTAAACGATTAGTGTCTCACACACACACACACACCCACACCCACACCCACACCCACACATGCACACGCACACCAACACCCACACACGCACACCAACACACACATTATTTAATGCATGCCTGCAGACACACTTCTGGGTAGCTAGGACTCTATGTTATCTGCCCCTGCCTGCAGATTCTTAGGAAAAACCTAATTCCCTAGGTTGCGTCTGTGTGTGTGTGTGTGTGTGTGTGTGTGTGTGTGTGTGTGTGTGTGTGTGTGTGTGTGTGTGTGTGTGTGTGTGTGTGTGTGTGTGTGTGTGTGTGCGTGCGTGCATGCGTGTGTATGTGTGTGTGTGTCTTGTGCGTCAAGTAAGGCGGAGAGGATTTAAACAGTGTATTGCTCCATCTGCATTGCAAAGCACACATGTGGTAATTGACAGTGAAGAAGCAGCAGAGGAAGACAGAGAATGGGTGAAGGTGGACGGGTTGGCACATGGGACGCCGGGTGGATACTTTCTCAGGCTGGATGGTTTGTGTGTGAAGAAATAAAGAACACAGATATCATTCATGCTATTCCCAGGGCCTGTATCAAAGCGTCACATCGTGGGCTTTACTCAGAGAAATAAATATAATAAAATTCCTAAAATTGTCTCTCTTAAACAGGTCTTTGCTGCGGTTTTCTTTTGCCAGATGCACATTGCAAAATAAAATGCAATGAATAGACAAAAATGTAATGCATTACGTACTTGAATTATAATGTAAGTGAATGCAAGTTGCCTGATCAGGTTGGATCATGTTTAATTTAATTTAAATCCAATGTTTGCAAATGATAATCAACATTCTGAGTGGTACATATTTACTGTATGTATATGTATATGTATGTATATATATTGTATATCACAATATGTTAAACCTGGAGGGGGAACAATGCTTTCAGTTTGAACTTTGACCTGCTTAACCCCATTTCTGTGAATATTCCACAAATATTCAAAATTAAAAACTGCACCGCACAGTGTGGTTTGATGATCAAAGCAGAGGACATACAGGAATATCAAATATATATTATACATGCAAACATTATCAAAGAGGCGACATGGCAATAGATGATGAATTCAAACAAAGGCGTTCTTCCGCCACTCTGTTAATCGGCACTGACGCTTAATGAAGTTTTAATTTACACCTAATCAGATCTTGTAAGCCATGCCCAGTCGCCTCGGACTGTACAGGGAGGCAGCGGGACCAAAAGACTGGCTCCTCAGAGACCACCACTCTACTCTCATTAATGTTCAGAGGTCTCTGCTCTTCCTCGTGGCACACAGCTCTTCAGATAAATGCTTTAAATAAGTCACAGCGTCATATGAATGTTATTTCTATGTCAGATCCTCTTTGTTACAAGCTTAAAAAATGAAATTGTCATGCATGTAGGGCCATCAGCTGGATTTGGTACGTCAAATGTTTGCACTGAAACCAGATGGGATACCAATAATTTATGGGTCTACTTACTTTCCACACATTATTCTCCTGATGTTTGACAGTTCATGCATGGCCGTCAAATGGCATTAGAAGAAAGGAAAGGGTGGTTGACTTAGTCTGAAAAGTAAGAAGTATAAAGTTATTAACCATGTAAATCATCTTATATGACAGTAACATAATTTGCATGTTTAGCTTGTTAGCTTGTGTTCAACCTAAACATTCCCAACTCTTACATTCATTTGGTGTCTAGCAATAATAGAATGTCAGGTTATTTCTATAGTACTTAGTATAGTATAGTACCTATAGTACAATTTTACATTACCTATTGGAAATTAATAGCCCACAGTTTTATTATGACTTATAATCACAATATTATTTAAAAAAATAGTAAAGCAACAAACGTGAAATCAGTAATAAAATAGCACTATAAACAAATATCTGGATATGAATGCAGAATCTGTAGGTAACGGACCACAATTTTGTTTTGGGAAGTGTTCTGGTTTGTTTGTAGTCTGTTTGTAGTCCGAGAAGTATTGGCCAATCATGTTTGCTCGGGCTTTGGTTGTGTGCGGGTAAACAGTCTGTGTGGAAAGCAAAAGAGGAGGAACGTGGAACATGCCATCTCGAACCCATCGGCTATCAACTGACGACTTTGACAATTTGTCTTTTCTTTAGATTTTTCGTTATTTATCAGTATTCATATGGAGATATATTTTCATGAAGACTAGCCAAAATGTCAACTAGGCTTGAATCTGGTTGCTAATCGGACTGGAAACAATGAACGACACAAGGAAGAGGAAGGCTTGGCCAAGATATATCTGCTGGCTACACCTTAACCCAAGAAATATTGGCCGTTGCCCCCAGAGGCTAAATTGTTGTCAGAAGCTGAACCGTCTTCAGACCGATAACTGATGGTTCCAGAGATTGTGAAATCAGTAACATCATAACCACCCTCCATGAAAAGTTACCCATCAGTTTGGAACATACAAGGTAAAGGTACTTTATTGTCACATACACATGTATGTAGTGAAATTCATTCTCTGCATTTAACCCATCCCTCAAGGGAGCAGTGGTCTGCCATTTACAGCTCCCGGGCACCAACTCCAGATCTGAGCCAGTGCCTTGATCAAGGGCAGTGACTGGAGAACCTAGTACATGATTTTTGATGGTGGGGGAAATTGGAGCACCCAAAGGAAACTCAACATACAAAGTCCACACAGAAACGCCCGAAACGACCTGGATTCAAACTCAGAACGTTGCCAACCATGCCACCATGCTGCCCCAGATTATATTAGTAGATTTCCACAATATTGGACTAGTAACAAGTGCTGAGGCAAAATCATGGAGAAAGATTTCTAATGTACTCTATGGCATCGTTTCACAACCACATCCAAGTCGGACTTACAGTTCCGTCATGGAAATACAAAATTCTCCATTCAGCCATGATACCAGAAACTGACAGGTTTCTTTTATCTGTATTTTCCGCAGTTCTAATGGCCTACGAGAGAGTGTGTTACTGAATGTTATGGATTCTTCAAAATAACTTGTCAGCTACATGATCCATATTCCAAGAGTGAAAATGCTTTCAATTCTTTCAAGTGAATATCTTTATTTTTATACACACTGTTTCAGTTTGGTGAGACACATGGTGAAGAAAAGTATTTATTTTCCCCATCACTTACCATATCTACCACTGCACAATAAAACTATGCCGGCCTGTAACAAGTATGTGTGTGTTGTGACACTCATTTTCTTCTTCCCTTTTTCTCCTCCTGAAATTCTTGCTTCATCTTCTTCATCATTCTCTCTTACACAAACACACACAAGTGCACTTCACTCATACGCCACACATTAATTATCACACCTAGGTCAACTTCTATGAACATTACCGCTGACACCTCATTTGCTGGGGAAAATAAATAGTGGTTTCTTCCCCACCAAACCACAAAGCAAGTCTGAGTTTGAGTTGTTTTCATTTGGCACAGTAAACACTTAAGAGCGTGGTACTATCAACCTGGCAGCCAAATAACAAAGATGGGCTACAGAGATTGAAGTCAGGTGAAGGCATTTCACTTAAGGTTGCACTGACATGCTTTTAATTAAAGCTTCCCCACACATCTCTATTCCAAAGACCCCTAAGGTAAAATGAGTCATTATGTGCTATGTGTGTTTGTAAAGTAAAAAAACCAACAACAAAAAAACATAATTTTTCAGAGTGGTTGACAATAATGCAGAGTTTCTAAAGGAGAGAGTATTATTATTGGAAGGAAGATAAACCATTCATAAAATGCTGAAACCACATTTGTTTGCAAAACTTTTTGCATGTCGAAGCGAATCGTTCATTTATAAACATAATAAACATGAATAACGCACACAATCATTTTTTATTCTTAACATATCTTATTGGCACCTGAGATCATGCGTCATCAGGATACAGTTTCAAGTTTATTAAAGTTCATCAGTCAAGTTAAGTCGTTAATGTATCTGATTTTTCTTTTTTGCTATTTGCCATTCTCAGTTTTCATGTTGTGGGGAAATCTGCACATTATATAGAATACGAGTGTTTTTCTAACCACACCTTTCTAAGGTTCCTGATAAATGAGAGAGGCCAAGCCTTTATCAGTCTACAGTCATATGCAGGAGTGAACACATATCAATACTCTTCCTCCTTTGTTACTATGCATTCTAGCATTGCGATCTATAAAACAACTCATTCCCTCATCCCAGTCACCTCTACTTGAATAAGAGTGTTTATGTTTCCTTGATATCCAATCGGCTCTGTGGCCTCTCTTGCTGATTTTTAGTCTCATCTCAGATGTGATTCAGGGGATCATATAAGTCATATAACCCTCATACAGTATAGGTCAAATGTCCTAACTGCATACTTTCTCATGAGAGGGAGAACTCAATCTGTGTGCAGTGTGAAATCTACGATATGTGTTAGCAGGCCCATCAGCTGTGCCGTTCATTCACACACTGTATTGTTGACTCAAAATAAAAGATGGTATGGATTCACTCTTCGTAAAGACGAAGAGAGACGCCAGATCGGATTCCAGTTAAGATAGTGTCAAGTGCAATGTGTGTTCTCCACGGAATGTCACATTTGTGGTCTTTGAGATGTGTGTTGGTAGAGGAGAATGGTTATCAAATCAGATAGAATATCATTTAGTTTTTTGGAGATAGACTAAGATGGGAAAATGTACAGCCCACCAGTGTGTTAACCATTGTTTTGCAAACAACTTTCCCCATCGAGGGAGTGTCTGCTACTGTGAAAGTGTTTTTAATCCTCTGTGACTAGAGGATTAAAAATGCTTTTTCTCATCTCGCACAAAACTTGACTCTTTGAACGTACTTGGTTTCTGCACAGCTGCATGTCAATCGACGATTAGCCTGAGAATGTATCAAGGATTTAATAACTCCGTTTTCTGACACAGCACCTACAAATCAACACTGTCACAAGGCCATGAGCATTTTCTCATTAAAGTGCTTGTTCTGCTAGCGCTGCATGCATGGCACATGTGAGTACAATAGTGATGCATTGTCTTGATACGTTATTACTGCATTTAAATGTTGCTGGATGTAAAATTGCAGCAGAAAAATATCAACTATTCTTTCCTTTTTGTAAAATAACAAGGGAAAAAAAAAACTTTCTAAACCTTGTGTTTTTCTATTTAATTCCCATTTAAACAACATTTAAAGAAAAAAAACAATTGGAATGGTATTTTCACAAGGTCCCAATATATATATATATATATATATATATATATATATATATATATATATATATATATATATATATATATATATATATATATATATATATATACTTACATTTATGTGCACATATGTAATGAAGCATTTGTACAGACTTTGTGTGTATGTATGGGTACAGACTTTGTGTGTATGGGTATGTCTATATATTAATACATACATTTTGAACATGAATATGTATATACTATATTATATATACTACTATATATATATTTGTATTGATATGGTCTGTTTTAATAGTTATTGTATTGTTTTTATTTTTGCTTTAACTATCCCCTTGATTTTCTTGTGAAGCACTTTATAAGATCTGTTTTGAAAAGTGCTATATAAATAAATGTATTATCACTATTTCCTTTCAGTGAAACATATTTCTGAGAATAAAATGCAATAAATTAGACATTGTTAAGGGGTAGGAAGGAGGGATTTTAGCATTTAGTCCTGTAGCGGTATAACTCAGAATGATACAAATGCTACTCTATGCTTAGTCTGACATATTAAAAGCAATTTTGGATTAAGCATTTGATAATAAACAGAACAGTTGAGTGAGGCATCTCTCTTTCTCTCTCCCTCTCTCTCGACTTCTGTTCATTCAAACAGAAGTAACAGCAACTGCCAGCAACACATTTTGACATCTGCTGTTGGTGGCAGTATTTCATGACAAACATCCACACTGCCTGTCTACATCCACATTTGACACGAATGTGTAGCCGTCATCACCGCTTCCACAAAGCAGCTACAGACCGGTAAGCCGCAGATCCTATTTTTGACCACATCTGATAATTCTAGCAAAAACCAGAAAGTCAATATTTTATCACAGGGGTAGAGCAAACACATGCAAATGCATTGTTGGTATGTTTTCCTCTTAAATATTGATTCCTAAGCCACTCTGCAGCCATCTGGTCTGTGGAGTATATTCTGCATAAAACGCACACACACTCATGCACTCAAGCACACACAGGTGTGTGCGGGCACACGGGCGCACACACACACACACACACACACACACACACACACACACACATTGGCATGTGCAAATGCATCTCTCACAAACACAAACACACACACACTGACATAAAGATGAGCCCACACACATTAATGTGCACAGACACATAAATATAATTCTTTCTCGTCCAGCATGCACACAAAGACACACACAGACACACACACACACTTAACTCGCCTCACACATGTCCTTGCACAGTTGAAAGGAGCCTTCTTTCTAAAAATGATTAACAAAACACATGAAAGGAAGTCCAATTGGTTTTGTCCTGGACTCCAAATGTAATTGTATGCGTCCACTCTAAACCACAGCCCTGTTGCCTGCAACAATCGCCTTGTTCCACTCATTTCCCTCTTTGTCTATGGCAGCACTGACCACTGAAGGGCCTGTGGACAGCTTCGAGCTGCAGATGTTGCAACAGCACCTCCTTCCTCCTATACAAGCACTTTTTTTTCGTCAGCGTAATTGTATTAGAATGCACCTCCAATCCTCTGTAACAGAAAGATGTAAGCCGCTTCGCTTGCTTGTGGAGGGATCAACAGTCTCTCTCTTAAAAGCCTTGCAAAGCTGTGTGTGTGTGTGTGTGTGCGTGTGTGTGTGTGTGTGTACACATATAGACGTGCATGCACAGTTGTATGTGTACGCAGACTGTGCACTCTTCTACACACGTTCCTTCACCTCAAACACATACACAAACATACAATCACAGGGTATAAGCAGAACCACCTCCGTGTAGTGTGATTAGGTATAGCTGTCGCCGAATTGTGCTGAGCACAGCCAGGGCATTGCTGAGGATTGGGTTGCCCTGTCTCTCTGAGAAAGAGAGAGAGAACACACACAGAGACACACACACACACAGAGACAGACACACACACACACACACAGAGCCTGTCTGTCTCCACCTTGTCTTTAGCCAGTCGCCAGGAAGCAGCTGGCCTGAATATCTGAGTGCCTTTAATGAATTGAAATCTTTTGGGTGCTAGGATTCAGTGATTAAATGCAATAAGACTAATATTCCTGGGTGGGTTGGGAGTCAAAGAGGATTGTCCTCAGAGAGAGAGAAGGAAGGCAAAGAGAGAGAGGAAGAGAGAGGGGTGGGCTTGGCAAAGTGCAGTCTCCCTGTTTTCCTTCTCCCCACCTCTTGGGAAATAACCTTATTTAGAGCATGAGAGGAGTACCATTGGAGAAAGGAAAGGAGGGAGGGGTGGGGGGGCAGTAACTTGTGACTATGGCTTGAAGATTATGTTTCATGTCGTTTGTGATGGAGACACAGAGGAACTTCGGGTTTGACCTTACAAAACTTATAAATTAAACGATGACGATACAAGCTGCAAACGTACTACAACAAGAAGTACAGTAAATCACATTAGTTGGCATATTATCACAACCACATCAGACTTTAAAATGATCTGAAAGGCATTGGATGATGGCCATGGTATTGGTATACATTTGCTCTTTTTAATAAACATGAACTCTATCCTAGTTAATTATCTTGGTTCTTATGTCTCCACTTTGATGAATGACTTAGAAATGTTGCTACTTACATTACATACAACTGCCAGTTTCTGATGTCCTTATGGCCCCTCTTTTAATCAAGAATTAAATTAGTAAAAAAAGAGCATGAGGCGCTCTGACATGCCACTCAAATGGGACACCTGATGTGATGTCATGATGCTTACTTCAAGCCTACTGTGCACTAGCGGCACTGGTGGCGCCAGGGAGGGGCTTGTGGGTGCTGTAGCTACCCCTAGGATAGCCATAGCACCCTTCAGAATTTCTGTGGTTTAATTATAATTTTCAAAGTGTAACTGGCAGCACGCATTTGTCAGTGGTGGAGGAAGTACTGAATCTCAGTACTTAAGTAAAACTACAAATAACCAGAGACATATTTACTTTAGTAAAAGTAGAAGTACCACAATGACAACCCTACTTAAGTAATAGTAAAAAGTACCCGATTTTAAATGTACTTTAAGTATTAAAAGTAAAAGTACTTGCATAACAATTTATTATCTTAATCTTTCATATTACCATTTTAAATGGTAATATGCAAATAAGAATAGAAGTTGGTTAGTTTGCACCTTGGTCAGTGAGGGTACTGTGTCTAGCGACACGCGATTTACAAAGGGGTGGTTCAGTTATTTTGATGCTGAGCTTTGACAGTATCCATGCTGTCCACTACCACAAACAAGGCCTGGCTTTTAAAAAAGTGTCCTATCCTAACCAGCATAAAATGGAAATATGTTGTTGGAATCGGAATGCGGTTGGTTTTATTCATGGATGTATTTATTTCCTTTAACCATTTAACTATATTTGCGTAAGCAAATAAAGTGTGTGAAGCAGCGGAAATGGGGAGGCGATGTGAAGAGGTCCAGTCAAATAAATAAGATATGAACGCATCTTACGCAGCCTGGCGGAGAAGTAAACGACGCTGTGGAGAGAAATATGGCAACTATGATTTAAAAATGGGAATAATAAAAAACAAACATTTTCACTTTTACCGGAGGCTGTATTACTGAAGGTCAGTGGCGCTGTGCCTGGGCTCTGGAGCACCAGAGTAGGCTTGGAAGCCGATGAAGGACCGGCGGTGCCTCATATATATCTATGGCAACCAAACTTCACTGGTGAGACAAACATGTGACGGGCAGGAAGACATTTTGGCAGGAGGAAAAACTGATCAGAAAATGTAACGAAAATGTAACGGAACGTTGTATAAATGTAGTGGAGTAGTAAGTATAGATAATTGCATAATCAAAAGTATGCACTATTGATTCTACTTAAGTAAAGTACAGATACGTGAAAAATGTACTTAAGTACAGTAACAAAGTATTTGTACTTTGTTACATTCCACCACTGGCATTTGTTAATCTTAGAATCTGAGGCTGAAATGTGCACAAACGTATTTGTTGCTTGCTGCTTGTGTCTTGTCTAGTCTTGTCCGTGGCATAATTGTGAAATATCATATTCAGAGGTGTGTTTATGTAGGCAGGCTTGTGAACCTGTACTGGGTATGAACGTGTGTTGGGGGTTTTGCAGTAAAAATGAAACCAGCACATTAATGGGAAACTCTAAATTTCGGAGCACCCTAACTGAAAAGTCGAGCAATATAAAATCTCCAGCGCCGCCACTGCTACTGCACCTACAGTCTATAGCCATGACGTTCAACTTCCGGGATTGCTCTTGTTCTGCTGGAAATTCCGCAGGATGTCAGTCTTTTCGGTTGTCCGTTTTCGGATGTCCCGTTATCTGAGCTTGGCTCCATGGCTCTGTCCGGTGTTTAGCACCACCCAAGACGATTGTGATTGGTTTAAAGAAATGCCAATTAACCAGAGCAAGTTTTTCTCTCATCCTGGATTGCATTGTGGACTAGCCAGACCCTCCTCAGGCAATGCAAGACTAGTGCACCCAAATATGCTATTCTACTCTGTGTGTCCCGTATCCTTCTTATACCATCAAAACATTGTGTAGTGACTTAGAAACCTTAGCGGGCGAGAGAACCTTACGGTACAAAGTAATCCATTTGCACTTATGTGATTGGCCAACACAATGCTTTGCCAGATGCACAGAAAGGTGTGCCAGATTTTCTGCCAGACAACCTTGCATTTGTTTATTTCATTTGGACACCAGAGCCTTCGTAGAAATAAATAGGGAAGCCAGATTCTCTGATACGGTGCTATTGCTGGGTTGAACAGTCAAAGTAATGGGACGAGTTTTCTCATTGCTCAGATTTTGAATTCACAGTACCAGACAAGTATGTATAAGTATTATATTCCTGACAGTTAGTTGGAAGACAGGAGATCTTTCTGTAGTCAGGTTAATGATTTAAAGCGGTTTAAATTTCTTTGTTGTTGAAAGCTGCAATACAAATAAACTTGCCTTGCCTTGCTTTACTTAATGCCACCTTGCTCAAATATCATGTTGGCTGGTATCCAGGGGACATTAACATGATTCATTATCATCTTTTCTTCAAAATAAGCCTACCTTATTTGCAAACATTCACTTGATTCTGGAATAGCCAACTATATCCCTAGAAAGGAAGTACTCTAGTAATGCTGCCCTGATGTAGCAAGGTGCAAAGGGTGTGGAGGTCGCAAATTTGCATAGGATGGCCTTACTGTGTCTGATTGGCTTATCCTGGTATTATTACCATAACCCTAACCAATCCAACCATTCCATTGCCATCATAGGAAACGCAAATTCGAGGTGGATGGGCATGTAGCAAATCAGACTTTCATGCAAGAAACTAGTTTTTTTTCTCCTGTGACAATGTTTGTCTTATTTGCACAATTTTTGTTGTTGATGCCTAACCTTAACCAAGGGATTTTGTCTAAACCTAACCATACCTTAACCTGATCTGTGGTTTTACAGAATTGTCTAGAAAAGTCTTGTCTTGTAATACGGTTGTTTTGAAACATTACTCATCTTCTTTCAAAATGGACTCTCGGATTGAACTTAACCTGATAAATGTCTAATATATATGAAATGCATCCTGCTTGTCTGTTATCCAGGTCATATCTTACAGTCAAAGCAACTGGACTTGCTCTTTGGTCTTAAACATGTTTCCCAACTCATCCAAGAGGCATCTTCAGCAGCCTTTGATTTATTACATCTAGATATAATTTGAAGTGATGCAACATGTTAAAAGAGTATGCCTAAAATGAACATTTTGACAGATGCTATACAGAGCCTCGAACTGTGCCTCAAGGCATGTCTTCTGGGTTATTTTCATCAAACGAGCATCTTAGGTCGCAGTTTTTCTTCAATACATTTACATTTAATGCTGTTTGATTTGCACACTATCCCATTACTCAGTGAAAGTAGCTTAGGTTGAAAGCTGTAGAATCAAATGAAAAGTCATGACACCAAAGTGTACGCTTTAAGCAAAGCTTCATTTAATTAGCCGACAAGTCTGACAGATACTATTTAACATGAACCACTTCCCGGATATGTCTCGCAGAGTACGTGATGGGAAAAAAAAGGTTGTGTGCAGACAGGTTGAGCTCGTTTATAAAACACTCCAGACAGACAGGAAGAGAAAACCAACGTTTTCTCATGTCTGCCTCATCCACTTGTTGGACTCACTGATCTTAAAAGCTGACAGTTTCGCAATTCAGGATGGAGGTTTAACTGAGTGTTAACTGCACTTAGACGCATTTCACAGCATGTAGAGAAGCAGTCAAATACTATACATGGCAACACATATACACCTCCACAAACACACATGCAGTCATGTAAAAAAGTATGGTAAACAATTGAACAATATGTGTCACTTGGAATTAAATCACATGCTGGGTTTTGAATAAATCATGCAAAAGCACTGTAATACCTATAAAATAGATGTTGAAAGTTTCCGTATTATGCAAGCTTTTCCTTATTTTGCAGGATGTAACTCTGTTCTTTCCATTCTATTTACATCTCTAATATATTTTACATTAAAATTGTATATTTAAATTATTATTTATTAATTTACTGTAGCAGGAGTATTAAGTCACTCAAACCAAACGGTTTTAATGTAACATGATACAATGAGTTTAACTTCTGTCACTGTGTTCCTTCATTATTTTTAATCTTGACTAGTTCTTATACTAACACAAACGAGTGAAATACTGATGCTTGGTCAGTGGCAGTGGCAAAAGTCATCCTTTAGCGCCTGTGTGGGATGCAACAGGCATAGCAGTAGCTCGACCGTGGCGTTGTGAAATGACATGAATGATAGTATTAAGGGCGACTACGGTAGCAAGTAGTATGAAAGAACGAAAATCTGCGTGAGGAGGTTGGTTGGGGTGGTGGATGGGTCAAACCACCGTTCTTGTGCCGCGTGTCATTGAAACGTACATTTTGTAACCCCACCCATCTTTTCCTAAACCTAACTGTCCCCTTCTTGTGCCGCATGTCAGTCAAACATACGTCCCAGAGAGTAAAATATTGACGCCAAGAGTCCCGACCAAGCTCGTCTAAATATGGCGCCAAATGAGACTTTTTGCGTCAATAACAAATGCCGAAGGCACCTGACCAAGCATCGCTTTTTGACGCGTTGGGAGTGAGAATGTGTTAGTGCGTGTGAGAATGTGTTGGTGTGTGTAGTGCATGACTCCATTGAGCATATTTAGGCTACTGTACTGTACTGTGTTGTAACGTGAGTGTGTTACCTAATAACAGAGAGCAGGAGAGTGGTGGTACCTATATAACAGTAGCACATTTGTACTGTTCTTAACTTATGTCTCATTTCACCACTCAGTCATACATGTATTGCTTTACTCTATCCTCTGATTCATATATTTATTTACACTTAAATTGTCTTGCATTCCATTGTTGTGGCCTTTACGATGACATTCAAACACCTAAAAAGAATGTATGATTTACAGAAATGTGAGAGGAGCGCTGTAATATATTTACATGTGTAAATCATGCAGGATGCTGAATTCGTTAGTGACTAAATGATTTGCATGTTGTACTGTATTTGTTGTACAGTTGCTGTACCAATAGTGATAGAGCAACTATACTAGGACAAACATAAGTTCCCATTCACACATGCAAACTCTCAAAAAGAAGCATGTATGTTGTATGTGTTTTTACTTGTGAATTATTAGTGCAAAAAAACATTCATACAGACGTGCGCACACACAAAAAAACTTTGTCAAAACGTCTTTTGCACCTCACCTTTTACATTCACCTTTACAGGAGTTTTCACGGCCGATTCCAACACGGGCTTCCAGTTTTTGCCTGATTTACAACCCAAAGGTGCAGTCCAGTACTCTGAAGTGTTTACTCACCACAGGCATTAAACATAACTGTCAATTAGGAGTGGAAGTCAGGGCTCCTAATGGCCTTGTTTAGACTGTCGTGTGGACAAGCATTAGCGTCTCTCAGTCTGAGAGAGAGTCTGTGTGTGTGTGTGTATGTAGGGAGTGAGGATCCGCGTGTGTGTGTAGCCTTGTGTGTGTGTGTGTCAAAATCCTGCACAGTTTACTCCCCTTGATCATCCAGAGTAGTGAACATTTCACCTGACACCTTTACGAGAGGACAGGACCCCGGACTCATTTTTAAAGCCCCCCCGTCCACTTTGATGTGCGTTATTAAACACACCTGTACCTGATTTGTACGCCACTCTCTTTCGTCCCTCACTCTCCCCTGAATATTAGTGCTACTCATGGTTAAGTCTGGACATCAGCAGTATTTATGGTTAGGCCTTAACGGCTGGATTTACCATGAAAGATATGAGTGTCAGAAAAGGTGGAATTAAAGAAAGGTTCAATCAAAGGGTAAAATGCTTTTCATAACAGTTTGCTCACATGTATTCCCTCTTCATCTAATAAAGGCGGCCAATGTGCTTTGAAACATAATTGGAATTGTTACTGATATCCGTGGATGTGCAATGGATATTAAAGTTACGTTTATGTATTTGAATTTCAACTGGATAACAGAAATTTCTGGTGGTTCTAATCCCGGAAGAACCTTTGAAAAACATTTGTTGTGCAATTTTCTCTTAATTGATTGTCCAAACATGACTACTAGAATAAAGAAAGGGCTAATTATTTCAGCTTGTGTCTACCCACGAGTGGGCCTCGCTTTGCCAGACCTTCCTCCACACGCTGCGGAGTGGAGGAGGGTGTGGCCAGTCCATACAGCATTCCGGGATGGGAGAGAAGTGTGCTCTGGTTTATTGGCATTTCTTTAAACCAATCAAAATCGTAATGGGCGGCGCTAAACTCTGCACGCAGCCGCTGCAAAATAGTTGTGCGAGAGAAAACTCAGATTGGACAGATAGTGTAGCTAGCTAGTCTGGATTTACCCTGCAGAGATCTGAGAAGAAGTCAACAATAGTCCTCATGAATCCACCAGAGTTTAAAATTCCAACACAAAAAAGCGGAAGGAAACATACATATATCCTGTGACACCGGAGCAATCCCGGAAGTGGAACGTCAAGGATATAGACTAGCCCACGAGAGAAATAAATGGAATTCCATCCACACAGCCTGTCCAAAGATACAGTATGTCAGTTTTTCAAAGTCTCGGTTATTAGCAAATTCATCAATTCCTTCTGGTCTAACTTAACACCCCACTACATTAACTACAACAATTACTGTTTGCAAAACATAATAAACCCTCTACTGCAATAATAAAACTTTAGCTGCATTAACGTCCTGTTGGAGTTGCACACAGGTGTGCGTCAGAGATTAATGTCTGAAGCATTTTGGAGGAGAAAGGGTTGATGGGAGGATAACGGATACAAAGAGCTCGTGAATTATCTGCATATACGAGCTGCTTATTTGATCAACGATAAGGGGAATGAGTCCACTTGCTCTCCAGTCTACACTCACACGAAGCCTATGAGCCCTGCGATACCATCAATTTAGCTTGCAATGACAACTAGTCCTTAGCATGGATGAACACACCCTCTTTGGTAAGCTACCATATGATAGGATTATGACTGTATTTGATATGCAATGCATGGAATTAAACCATATCTTGATACGTTTAAATTGTCCCCTCGCTCTAAAGCAAAGGCTTAGCTAGGCCTTATACTCTACAGTAGACTTGCCAATAGAGTAAATTGTCTGTTTTGCCCTTGTGAATCAATATCTAGACCGTAAAGGGTGCCCTGGTTTCTTCTGCTAAACGAAAACGAGGCAAAGAGCGGGTTCTTCAAAAGGGACAGAAATGCCTCTGTACAATTGTGACTAATTGTGGCATAAATTCACAATCGTTTCATAACGGGCTTCACAGCTTGAGGTTTGTCATGTGCATGTGAGGTTTGTCATGTGCATGTCGCCTTGCTCCCATTTTCACCTATCAATGCTCTCAATCAAACAAAGAGGTGGGGTGGAAGTTTCTTTTCATGTGTTCAAAGGCGACCGGTTGCTGAGCACAGAAACAATAACTCTTTTAATTGAGAACAAATGTTGACATTTGGAGGGTGCAGCAGCGTGTGAGAGAAAGGGGGGGAGAGAGAGAGAGAGTTAGAGAGAGGGGCAGGGCCTCTGTGTGCTTTAGAGAGTGCCTCTGGTGCTATGTGACAACAGTGCCGAGGCCCCGGAGGAACCCACCTAAGAATAAAGCTTGCATTTCAATAACTCAGCTCCTAATGAAAGCGTTTGGGCTGAAGAAGAAGGAGAAGCTAGCCAAGGGCTATAGTGTGAATGACTTCCATAGGTGGCTTCCAGTGATGTGAAGGTAAATAAAAAGTTAGGTAAAATACAGCACATCAGTAAAGGCAGTTGTGTTCAAAAGGAAAGCACCCAATTCAAATAAAAATCAACAGTAGTTCCTCTCTGAATGTTTTTTTTCTTTCTCTTTAAACAACTCTATTTTCATAACATTTCTGACAGTGTGACACTATGCACTGCAAAGCAAACCATGAATGTATGTCACAAAGACTTGTGTGAGCCTAAAAGGTGGGTTAACTGAGTTTTGGTGGGTTTACCCTCCACTACATCCCTGGTGGCAGCCAAATATTACTTCCTTGGATGAGGCAAGGGTGTGTCTGTGTGTGTGTGTGTGTGTGTGTGTGTGTGTGTGTGTGTGTGTGTGTGTGTGTGTGTGTGTGTGTGTGTGTGTGTGTGTGTGTGTGTGTGTGGGGGGGGGGGGGAGAAGAAGAAGAAGGAAAACCAAGGTGAAAGGGGGTCCCTTGAGATTTGGACAACACTCAAGCTCAAATTCAACTGGAAAATGAAGGATTAGCTTTTAGTCTGGCTGGGAGCGATGATGGAGGCCTCCTCTTGGAGGATGGAAATATTATATATTTGATCTTTGAGTACTTCACACTCTACAAGGCCACAACTGTGGGTTACTAAATATTGGAAATACTTTTCTCAATCACAGAAATTGTACCAAAAATAAATTTAGAATGGCGTGTTAAAGTGTTTAAAATAATAATCGCAATGATCATAATACTAACCATAATATAATGAATTTCTTTAGACTTAAGCTTTTTTTTCTTCTGAATTGTTTAATTAGCTGTGTCCTGAGCCGCTGTAATAACCAAGCAATGATGAAAAGCAGAGGAAAGCCTGTCCGATTAGGGCCCATCACACAGCCCATTGGAGCTGGCAGATGCTTAGATAGACTTTTATGGATTGCTCAATGCCGTGCCGTAATGAAGCAGGCAGGGCTGACCCATCCTGAACCAGGCTAAAAAGCTCCAGGGACGGCCCCGCTGGGAGACCATAATGCCCGATGCGTCCCACGGCTGTATTAATCACACTGGAAAATAAATGTGTGGCAGGGCGAGGGGAGAGGGGAAAAGGGGAGAAAAATGAAATAAGTACGTCGTTTATCCCAATCAAGGTCGTGAATATGTGGCCGAGGGAGATTATCTGACCAGAATGAGGCCCTAAAATAGAAAATGATGGTCCATTTAGAAAGAATGGATTGTGCAATCTGTGAAAACTCATAATGTTTATGAAAAGCGAGATTCATCAAGCATCCCCCATCTGCATTTGACTGACAAAATAAATAAATAAAAAAAAATGAGCAGAGTAAATGCGAAAAATAAATAAATAAATGCCTCAGTGTTAAATACAGGTCTGTTGTAAATAAAAGAATGACTCCCCAAGATGTATGTAATAGTTGGGAAAACAGTTTAATATTTTCTCCTTTGAATAATGGATATCATACCCCGCCAGTACATCTATACCAGCGCGTTTTATTTTATTTACATTCAAAGATATAAATTAGTAAAAGTACTCCTGATAACAAGATTGTGTAGCTTTGTCCCGAATGCGTCTCAAATAAAAACCGTCCATAATATATATATTTACAAAACAACCAGACGATGTCAGTTTCCCATTTTTTTGCAATACAACTTGCATAAATTATAGGCATCATTTCGCCCTCATTTAAAAAAATAAATATCAAATGTAGGCTATTCCACTTTGAAGGTCCTCAAGTTCACTTCAGTCCCGTCCGCTTTGCGTCCCAAGACACCTCCTTTTAGAAATCCAGTTTCACAGAAAAGGCCAAATTATGTTTTCCACACGCGATTACATACTAAAACAATATACCGTGGCAAATAAGCAAACTATAGGAACCTGAGAAATAACATGTAAATCACATATAATGGGAGATCTTTCTTTTCCAAACCAGCATATGAAATTAATATCCACAATGCATCCAAAAAAACAAAAACAAAAACTGAGATAATACAATAATAATATGACAAACATGTGCTGTAGAGTGTCTCCGCCGGTGTGGAGCTGAGGAAGCGGTAGCAGCTTTAAATTCCGACTATATGGTGGCACTAGATCCGGTTTGGAGTAGAGGTTATGGGTTAAAACATGAGGCCAAAAGGTGGTGTCCTTACTCGCTTTATAGTCAAAGCAAGTGTGACACCTACCTGCAGACCATGGAAATAAAAATCCCACACGATCAAATGATCGACTCCCTCCACAAGTTCTCTCAGGCTCGCTTTACCCAAACAGCTCTATACTGCAAGTGCTTATTAAAACCTCCACTGCCTAATTGCCGGTATAAAAAAAAAAATGAATAAAATAAAACGGCTGTAGAAGATCCTGCGGCATGTAGGCAAAGCTTTGAATATGCGCAAGGAAAGTAACCTAACCCAAGTGACATTTGAAGGTGTAAAGTTGCGGTGTGAGTGCACAGAGCAAAATAACTTATGTGTTTGCTTTTGGCTGACCCTGTGAAATTATAATGATCCTTAGCTGAAAGATAAGGTTTGGGGCCCACTGTGTGCGCGCGCACACACACACATCAGAGGAAACATGAAAAAAAAGGATTCCTGCTCAAAGCTATGGCAACAATTCTCCGTTTATTGGATTCCCAGGCTGCCACTGTGCGTGTGTGTGTGTGTGTGTGTGTGTGTGCGCGTGTGTGTGTGTGTGTGTGTGTGTGTGTGTGTGTGTGTGTGTGTGTGTGTGTGTGTGTGTGTGTGTGTGTGCGTGCGTGTGTGCGCGTGTTTAGACTGATTTGGGGCCTGTCCATTATGGGCTTATTTTTATGTCTCTATATGTAGCTAGGTGTATTCTTGCACTTTTATTTGCAGTATGCTTTTCTTATCACACCCCTCCTGCATTCTAATGCGATACCTAATGATTCAATGACAGACCAAAATACACATAACAATTAGAAAATTGATTATTCCAGAAAATGCACTGCGCTAAAATCGAACTGTAGGCCATAGTATACGTTAATTTGCTTCGACGGCGCTGTAAATATCCATCTTAATAAGTCATGAAGTCTCATATACAGCCCTAAAAATTGTATTAATCTTAAAAAAAAAAATTCTGATAATCTGCAAAATTGTGTCAGATAATGCCACTTGTGTCTCATGCAAACTCGCTTGAAAAAAAAAAAAAGTCTTAATTTTCTAGAAGCCATGGGTTGACTGCTATGACACATGAGAGTGACGCAAAGAAATAAACCAGTTGATTTGGATTGCAAACAAGTGAACTCGCTCCAGGCTCTACCTCCACCGTGAAGCGGCTTGCCTTTCCTCCCCCCGTTTTAAGAAAAAATACAATCTCAAGATTCAACACCAGATTAAATAGGCTAAATGTTTTTTTTTTTCAAAATGGTTATCGTTTCGTTCAACAGCGGACCGCGTCGCGTTTATTACGTACCTTTCTTTGCTTCTAAATTTGCGGACCTGAAATGCTGTTGCTGCTGCTGCTGCTGCTGCTGCTCGACAACTACAATGTGGTTCGGGTTATTTTTAACGAGGGGGGAGTCTGGCCTGTGTTTGGGGTTTGTGCTCGCCTCGGAGCTCAGACCCTCGTTTGCAGCAGCGGCGGCGGCGGCAGCAGCAGCGGCGGCGGCGGCAGCGACCAGACTCACTCCGGATGAATTAGTATACCGCAGGATCCCTTGGCCCTGCAGGGGGCTGAAGTTGCCATAGTTTGTGTAATTGCTATAAAAGGGAGACGTGTAATAAATAGGTCTTCCAAGGATGGAGGGGGCCGGGTAGAGGGAGGGGGAACTGGCAGCCGGGGAGGTGGTGGAAGACGTAGGGGGGGTAAGGAGGCCACCGCTGGAGGAGGGGCAGTTCGGTTGCCCAGGCTGCCCCAGTTGCTGATGTTGCTGCTTTTGGTCCGAGGTAGCAATTTCCGCCAGCGACCACAATTTGGGCTTGACTGTAGTAGGGTTCTGAGGCGCAGAAGGTCTGCTATCGAGGCATGCAGACGACTTATTGGTGTGAATAGTGTTGCTGTTGACGAGGCTGCGGGCCAAATCCTCGCGCTGGCTGTGGAGCTGGTGGAGATGATGGAGGTGGTGGTGGTGGTGGTGGTGACCGAGAAGTGGTGCTTCTACTCCCGTTAGAGGCGACGATGTGACGGATATGGGCGAGAGCTGAGCCCGCGGGTCGTGGTTCTGGTCCTCGCCGTCCTCGTCGCATTTGTTGCCGGCCGGGTCAGAGCCCAGCTCGCCCCGACAGCTGACCTTCTCCCCGTCGGACTCTGCCGAGCACGAGTGGTCCGTCAGAGTGTCCACGTGCAGGCTGATACCTAAGAGGAGAACCATACAATAAAGATATAGTTTATAGTTACAGGAAAACCTGAAAACATTAGGATATGTTAGAATTAAAGAAAGAGAAAGAAAATGAAACTATTAAATATTAATGAGCAGAAATTGTCTATAAATAAAAACAAAGGCCTACATAAGATAAGAATTCCTAAAAAAACATTGAAAACTTATCTTGTACTCAAAGTATATTCCATGTCCATGTGCATCCAAAGCAGTCACTCATGTTTTACAACCAATCAGGCTTGAATAAGTACGATATTAATCATTCATATCAGTTTAAATAGCAGGCTACGATTAAAAGCATTTTCTATATTATAACTATAATTATTTCATTTTTTGCAGAATTATAAAAAAAAATGTCATCATAATAACATTAAGGCCACTCATGTGGATTGCTATGTTTTTTTTTTCACCAGTGACCTGTCATTAATCATGTTACAGAAAATAAAACGTTCACCTTAACGTGTCATTTAGTCCTAGAGCCTCGTTTTCATTAAACAATTAAATCAATAATTACGGTTACTAAAACATACATGAAGCCGATCTCTTGCATACAGATAAAATATTCAAACCAGATTATTTGGACATTTGTTTTATGATTTAATCATTTTATATAGACTACTTACTTTTTTTTTTTTACTCAGTATTACTGCACTAAATAACTTGAGCAGTAAATAAAATGGGCATCCACCCTACCCCTCCCCCTAACCCCCATCCTTCCCCGAATAGTTAAATGGATCATTGGCTCGGTCGCCAGATTATACCCCACCTTCATCCTCTGCTGAAGCCTCGCTGTTATCCAGCGCTTTTTCAGAGCGCTCCACTTCTTTCCTCTCTCCGTCCCCGTCCTCCTCGTCCTCGTCCTCGCTCTTGTTCCTGGGCGCCCAGGTCATCTTGTTCTCCTTCTTGAGTCTCCTCCTGGCGTTGGCGAACCATGTGGAGACCTGCGTCAGCGTCATCTTGGTGATGATGGCCAGCATGATCTTCTCCCCTTTGGTCGGGTACGGGTTCTTCCTGTGTTCCTGCAGCCAAGCCTTCAGGGTGGCCGTGGCGTCCCTGGTGGCGTTTTTGCGGTAAGCCGGGTCGTTGAGTTGGTATGGGTACCCTGGACTCCCATATGGGTGGTAACTTAATGCCCCGGCCATGCCCGACGTGTGTGCGTCATATGGAGAGCTCTGGGGAAAAGTTAAAAACAAGTCATGAATCTGCGATGAGTTTTAGAATGTTTTTTTTTTTTTTTTTTTTTTTTTTTAAATATGTGACATGAAGTGGCTTGTGACTAATTTACAAAACAACTTTACATAACTTAAATGCAGTTTAAAGCACACACACACACACACATATTAAAATATTAAAAAAATTAAATTAAAACAATCAATTGTATTCTACAACGTTCATCACTATGTGTTTATTTGGAAACTTGTCAGAACAGGTGAACAGGGGCTGGAGAGTGATACAAATACACTGGCAGATCTTATCCTGATTTTTTTGTAAATAATCTGGGCTTGATTAATGACGTACAGTGTATTGTTAAAATAAAGAAAAAAAAAACTATCGATAGTTAATTTTGTGCTTTGACGCTATTAATTAAAAATAAACTGTAAATGCAAGCAACACACCATGCGTAAAAGCAGGCCGCAGGAAATAACTAATGGTTAACTAATGGTAACGATCATTATCGGATTAACTAATAACAGGGCTCCTATTAAATAATAAAGCCGTAAAGATAATAAAAAGAACATTTCAATTTTCCATAATCACCTATTAACTTCCTCATTTTCTTTCAGTTGCTGCTTTTTTGTTGTTGTGGCAGCCCCAATGTGTTAACATATCTTCTCTTCGCAGCATTACAAATCCCATTAGCAAATCACTTGATATGCACCTTTCCTAAAACGCTTGAAGTGCCCTGTGACATTAGCATCGCAAGGCATGCTTTTCATGTTAAAATTCTGTTTATTCAACTCAGAATAAAGTCATCCCCTGGTGACTTTAATGACTGCTGAAGAAGACAGAGTAGCCTAATAGCTTGTGTTATATTAATTACCTATGGCACACAAATGAACTGCTTAGAGACTAAAGGCTCAAATAAAAATCTTAGCTGGTATTCTGTTTTACACAATTAGCTGCGCGGCGAGTGTTAAGCGTTGGTCAAGCCATTACAATTTGCAGCTCATGCTTAAAAATCCCATTTAAGCCAAAGAGGTCAAGGATTTTACAGTAAGACCCCGACGAGTAGGCCACTACATATGAACATATAGCAAACGTGCACTCAATAAGAAAGTTCCGCAAGCATTAACTGATAATACAAAATCAAAAACACTGTAAACCTGTACCGATTGTAATCGCGCTGCACGCCAGTGAAAAGACAGCTAAACATTGCGCACTTACAGACTTTAACTCGCCGACACATGTATCTTGCTTTCTAGCCTTATCATACAGACTCATGCATGTATATATAAGATATTTTACCATGTAGGATGGGAATCCAGTAGTTGGATCCGTGGAGTATGACAGTGGACTGGAGAAGCCTGCACTGGCAGAGGCGGAGAAAGCAGCCGATCCAGGGTAAGGACTGAAGGCTGAGCCAGAGGACGACCTCGCCAAGTCTTCATTCCGCGGGGCAGCCAGAGCCGAGGCCCCGTAAGCCGGACACGAATAAAGAGCCAGAGAGCCCGGGGGCTGGTAGAGGTAACCCTGAGGATAGGACATTGGTGAGCGCTGGATAGGTCGCCGATTCCAAAAAGGGAGGAAAAAAAAACGCGCAGGGCGGCGAGCAACAACCAAAATAATAAACAATCAACTCAATAACCAGCCGTGCAAACAGTCATCAGACAATGAGAATAAAAAAAGTCCTCCCTCCACAGCCCCCTTACTGGGAAAAAAACCCCCCGAACGATCTGTTAAAGTGCCCACATAGAAGCAATGTGGCATGCGTCTTGATCCCCTAGCGTCCGATGTTTTTAGTACGCAGCACTATGAAGTGAGGAGTTAGGGGGGAAGGAGCCAGTGGAGTTTCAGACACACAGAGCATTGGGGGAAACTGGAGCTGTCACTCGGGCTCATCTGAATATCCCATCCCCGCCCCATTTCTGACTCACAGAAATGGAGCCTCGGAACAAAACCAAGACTGCACACTGCAAAAAGTAGCGTCTGTCCACTTGATCAGGAGTTGTTTAGTTTGAGTTAAAACCTATTCCTACCAAATCTACCAACAGGGTAAGATGATAATGTAACTGTTGCTAATGCAAATTAATTGAACCACAGCTGCGATCTGCTGCCTGTGTCATTTGTTTCAGGGAAATTCACCACACAGGTAACGTGCACCAGAACTTGAAATTGAGTCATTTTGAATTTTTCTTTTTTTAATTCTATTATGTCAATTCAAATCCCCAACAGCGCACTAATTGATTGTTTTTTTTATTTTTATTTTTTTTTTATGATGGATATTTGTGCAGCGCCAGGCCATTAATAGTCTGACAGAGAGATAAAGACAAGTATAAGATTAGCCCGTCTATTTTACTCAATCATCGTTGTGCCGTCGGCCGTGTTATTTATTTATTTTTTTAAGGTCAGGTTGATTGTGGCACACGGCGTCTGTCTGATCGAAACTTGCACACACTCCCATAACAACTGTGCAAGAGAGAGAGAGAGAGAGAGAGAGAGAGAGAGAGAGAGAGAGAGAGAGAGAGTATAAAATGACCAGTGCTCTCCACGTGCTGCTGGTTATTTCGTCAGTCCGTCTATCAGAAGCGGACACATCCATTAATGTATGTGCGCGCTCTGGTCTGCGAGAGGCGTATATCCGGCTCCTTAATTTCCACCACTTAGCGCATCTCCAACACACTCATCCCTTATTATTACAATTACAGTCATCAGGAAAAATGAAGATGTTGGTGCTGGTGATAGTCTCTCATCTATACAGACACCAAGCTAACCACAAACACAGTTCAAGTGTGTGTGCGCAGTTGTATCAGGCGAGTTTGACAGTTGTTTTTTGCTCATGTTCTCCGCCAGCGTGTTTTGGGCACTCACCTGTCTACACTGTTGTGTGTCTGTGTGCACGTTTGGACGTGTCTGCATGCAGAACAGGGCATAGCCTTGTCCTTTATTACTGTGATTACAGGCATTATGACCTCTGTTGGAGACAAGCGATACAGCACAGCATGGCGGAAACCTGAAACTGTGACAGCGGTTTTTGGAACGGGCAGTCAAGGTGGCAACTACTGAGAAGAAGAGTGGCCTAGCAGTCTTCCTCATCAGTATTCATCGGAATGAATGTGTTCATCCATCAGGTGCTTGTTCCTCCACTGCAGTGTGGTCTGACAGTGTTGTAAACAGCAACAGCACCATTTAAGGAGGTGCAGTACAGTTCGCCTGTTAGCAGGACTGACTCATTTATTTATTATATGTATTTAACACCTTAATACATGGCTGTATTATAATACAAAAAAGACCCATAGTAATCTCAAAATATTTCAGTTAATACACAATCGCCCATAATTTCCTATATTCAAATCCTGACTTACTTACAGCCATGATAGTGGGGCACATTTTCAATTTAGACTACTTTGAAAGGAGACATGACAGTGTTATGACTCTTACATGACGTCTAATAGCACACATTGTTATCACAACATTATTATGAGTGTATGCATTAAGGACCGTGTTATCATATCATACAGTGTTCATTTAAAACATATATGTTAATGTGTTTTACATTCTAATTGCTATATTATTTATGTGAATAAATCCATCAGTGACACGTCATGTATTAACCAGAAATAAAATAGAAATTGTGTAAACAGCTTTAAAAATACAGCATACTGTTTTAAATCTAATATATTTCCTTTATCTGTGATTATGTGTCATATGTGATTGTAAAAAACAGGATGGCTGCTGAGAGATTGACATTAAAGGAAATGAACTTGCTGTATTAATATTTTTCTACAACAATGTATATATTTTGGTATACCATATTCTGGAACTGGACGGTGTACCATAGTGATCATCACATGGATGAAACACAAAGTACAGTATTAGTATCAGTTAGCCCTCAATATGCAGAGCTGTATAGCCTACTTAATTGTTTACTGTAGTGCCAGCATTCATTGTTTTCAGCCTAGGTAAGTTTTACATCTTTTTGGAGACACTAAGCATGAATTGTACCCTCAATTATGTGTGAGTTCCTGTCTGCTATTCAGGAAATGGCTTGTATTTTTCAGCAAGATATAGGTGGTTTATTTGTTTCAGGCAGGACTAATCAATCCCAGACGAGTAAATGAGCACTCTTAATATATATTGGGTCAAGATGTGCCTGACTGGGAGTACTGTTTGGCCCACACCAGGGGGCACTGTCTCCTCTATACACAGACCATAGGCCAACCATCAGTACTGTACCATCACTGAGAATAAGTGAGAGAGTGTGTGTGTGTGTGTGTGTGTGTGTGTGTGTGTGTGTGTGTGTGTGTGCGTGGCAAATGAGACTTTTTTCACTTGTATGTGTGTAAGCGTAGGCATAATGGTGAGTGTGGATGTTAATGCCTGTGTGCACATATGCATATTGTCAGTGTGAAAGTTCACCTGTCGGCCTCTTAAGGTGTATAACTGTGTGTGTGTGTGTGTGTGTGTGTGTGTGTCTGTGTTGAACTCTGCATAGTACATTCCAGGTCTCAGTTTCAGACAGGCTGGAGCTACTAAGATATTTTAGTCCCAGCCTGATGGAGATATAGGAGATGGGAGAGAGAGGAGATTGACAGACAGGCAGGCAGAAAGACAAGGCCCACAGACAGACAGATAAAGACAGTATAGAGAGTATAGAGACAGTAAGGCAGACAGATAAAGCAAGACAGAAAAGCATCAGGCCAGGTCAGGACAGACAGAGAGGCAGACAAGGAAAAAGATGTAGTCAGAGATCCCATCCTGCATGACCTTATCGACCGTTTAGACTAATAGAAATTAACACTGTGTATAAATATGGTATTACATTTTGCTGATGATAATTAGTTATTAAAATGGACAGACAGTGTGCTTGAATGTCTGTGAGTAAATGCATGTTTACTTTCATATGTATAACATAAAACATAAAAAAAAATGTCATACATTTTGCAATTCATTTTGCAGAGTTTGCAGGCCCTCCCCACGAATACAGTGTACACCTAACAGTGTGTTACACTTAAATAAAGTTAATGAAATGACTTAGCTTTTAATATTTGCTAAAAAGAAGCAAAAAAAATGACACACTCGTAAAATATTGATGTCATATTATTAATACATATGACTGCTTATTGGATAAAAGCATTTTTTCTACATCTGCTCACTCCAGATAACTCCATATCAGTCGTTTTGTGAAAAATGTCATCCTTCATGAATGAAGGAAACAGCTATTGATTTCTCATCTATTTTCTCCCAACAGAATTTCCCACTGAATAATGTTGAACTGGCAACGTTGCTTGTATTGTATTGGCTGATGATTTCTAACTGCTAACCCTTTTTTCTGAAGTAAATTGCCTGAAGTTGAATTTAATAGCTCAAGGATCCAGCTTTGATGTTATCCCCCTTTGTTTATTACACATACGAAGAAATAAATATTGATTTTTCATATGCTTTTGAACTTTTGCAGTGCAGCTGTTGTGGACCTTCTGCATTTTATCAATTTACAGTATATGACTTGCACTGGAGTTTATGTGTTAACGATGTGGGTGCATTTGGGGACAATTTTAGGGTGGAGCTGGGTAAATGTGTAAATGCTGAATGTGCGTCAGTCTATCAATCAAACTATGCATGGCTGTAGGTGCATGACTAACTAAGTGCGGCTGTGTAGCAGAGAAATGGACTAGTAATGTAGTCATATTGAGCTGGTCTGAAATCAATACAGTCTGGGACTATAGCAGTATGATTAAAGCCTGAGCCATTCCCTCCAAGTCATTGTGACTTATTAGAACATTGTATTGAGTTTTACCACCTTGAAAAGCACTTTGTCATGTGGTCTGTCTTCTTCTTAGCTTTGAACTCGTCGTAATTGTTTTATATTGAGTGAGTCGTTCTCATTCTCTCTTTGCTGGACAAAGTCCCAATTTTGCATCTACTATTTGC
Organism: Perca flavescens; assembly: GCF_004354835.1. NCBI lineage: Eukaryota > Metazoa > Chordata > Actinopteri > Perciformes > Percidae > Perca > Perca flavescens. The sequence continues at coordinate 25,511,279 of NC_041336.1, forward strand.
ATCACTATTTTAAAAACCCCAAAAGCTCTAAATGTTTTATCCTCTGTGGGCTAAAGGAATGTTCAGTATCCCAAACTTGCACAAAGTGCAGTGCATGTGTATCTGTGTGCTTATGTTTGTGCGTGGGCGTGAAGAAGAAAAGAGAAAAACAGCATTGTGATCTTCTTGTGAGACTTAGTGAGCTAGGCAGACTTCATATGATCAAAACAACTCCCCAAAATTTGGAGATGGGTTAAAAAAAAAACAAAAAAAAACAGACAAAATGTTGCATGTCAATGTCAGTTACAAAAGTACATGTCTTTGTGTATCCGTCACCACAACAATGTCCCATTTGCTGCATTTTGATACAAAGCACAACTAAAATTCACCCCCTTCCCCCTTCGGGTTGTTCGTGGAAATGTCTTTGGTCTTCTTCTTTTTTTTTCTTACAACGGGGGAGGGGTCAATAGGGGAGGGGGCAGCTGGGGGAGGCGAGGGGTTGGGTGGCAGACTGGCGACAGGCCGTCATCTCCATCCCCGCCTGGCATCTGCCCACTGCTGCCAACCCTCTTCTAATCAGCAGCCGTCCATGTGCTTGGCAGCAGAGGGGTTTTCAAATCAGCTTCTCGCCCCGAGTTAAAAACCCTAAGCCCTATCACTTTGTAAACGGCTACCTTTAGGGCGACTGATGCAGGGACGCCTCTGATGTGCTGAAGTGGAGAACATTGGTTGCCTCGAATATGTTATGCTGCTAGCACTGTTGTTGCTGTTGTTCTTGTACTTGTTTATCGTAGTTTTTTTTTTTTTTTTTTTTTTAAACCAAAATCACAAGGCCGCTCCGTCTTTAGGTTTGATTTGTTTAACATGCTGCTAACTGACATGGATGTTGGGAAAACAGTTCTCGGGGAGGAAAGTGAAGCAGTAAAGTGATGGGCTTGAAGTGCAATTCCCCTTGAGAAAAAGAAGGGAAACAAGAACCGCACTTGTAGTGAAACACAAGTCTTTATTTTGCTTTATTCTGACATGTTGTCTGAATTGGTAAGACAAGGAGAACGATGTTTCTGCTTCCTAACTCATGGCTGGAAAACGTCTCTCACGAGTGCTGTCTTGCAAACTACAAACATTACATTTTGTTTGAACCAAGTTCTGGCTCACAGTGTGTGACACAAAGTGAGTTCAAAGATGATGATGCCAGGTTGCCCGGGTAGCTCAGTTGGTAGAGTGGGCGCCCATATATAGAGGTTTACTCCCTGAAGCAGCGGACCCGGGTTGAACTCCGACCTGCGGCCCTTTGCTGCATGTCATTCCCCCTCGCTCTCCCCTTTCATGTCTTCGGCTTTCTTGTCAAATAAAGGCTTAAAATGCCCCAAAAATTATCTTTAAAAAAATAATAAATAAAGATGATAACACCAGCACTGTTAGGCTTAGAACTATGATTGCTATTACACTTATACACATGTCCATTCAGAAACTCGAAAACCATTTGGTGTGTAGCATAAAGCTACAGGGCTCATTCATCTGCAGGGTTGAGGGTGGGGGATTTAGGTGGGATCGCTGTTGGCTTCAGATGTAACAAGCACAAAGAATTGGCTATGTGGAAGGGAAGAAGAAGAAGAAGAAGAAGAAGAAGAAGAAGAAGAAGAAGAAGAAAAAAAAACACACAAATTATAGGAATTATGTGCAGCATGGGTTTCAAACACACACACATCCAGACAGACTGATTGATGAACCAAACGAGTCACAGAAAATCAAAGGGGGGAAATAAAGGGAGACACAAAGCGGGGACAATTTGATGTGGACTAACCCTCTCCGGTGGCTCTGTAGCCAAGGGTCGGGCAGATAGGGTTGCCTAGAAAGAGTCTGCTGACAGCCAGTGTCACTGGGCTTTGTAATCATTGTGCTGGACCTGATAGGGTTACTAGCAACTAATCCAGCCTGACCTTGGTTAGGTGCCCTGAATGAGGACGGCTTTGTACAGTTGGGACACGCTAACAGTATGACGGTGATGCTGACATATAATGTCTGCGTGGGGACTTGCCACCACAGCTCTTTTGTTGTGCTATCGAGTTCCAAGTCCCAGCCACACACTCACACACACAAAAATGTTTTTCTCTTTCTATCCGGGTGGAAGAAAGGTGGCATTTAAATTGTCACTGGGGAGAAGGTAAGGTTGTATCTCAAGGTTCAAGAGGTCAGCTCTTGTGTAGGATGGTGTTCCAGTGACTTCAAAACAAATTCTATCGTGATGAAATTTCATGTTGTTGCCACGTATTGGCTCGTGCGTGTCTGTGTGTTACCATGTACGTGTGTCTGTGTCTTCACTAGATGTGATAGAAATGCCAGCACACATCTACGACATGTTCCTACAAACAGTGTCTCTGAGACAAGGCCAAACGGATACAGCAGCATTTTCTTTTTCTCGCTCGAAAGAGCATGCATTTTCACAATAGGAAAGAAGCCTTTTTTTATAAGAAAAAAAGTTCTACCATTCAGATGTTACTGCATCAACAATGTAAAAAATCGAATTGCAACTAATCAAAACAACAGTTTTATTTTATTTTTTTATTTCTGGATAAATGCAAAATGTAAAAATGCACATTAGCTATCCCACATACAACATGTGTGCCCTCAGAATGAAATGGTCAAGTACAGTCTAATACACAAGGTGACACAATTAACCAGGGAGTCCAATGAATTAATGCTTTTTTGAAGTGTATTACATTAATATAAGATGAATGGGAGACAGGAAGAAAGCTCACCAGCATCCATTCAACATGCACATACACATACACACATCATGCCAATGACAAACACACACATGCACACACACCTTCAGGCTCCAACCGGTGTGAAGGCAGTAGAGAGAAGGCATCCTTGCCTTTCTTCCTGCCAGGGAGAGCTGTAAACGGGAATAGGATTCCCATCCCCTGGAGCCTGCTACTAATCCACAACAGGCCCACTGCTGGATTACTGGGGACATCAGCTGACATGCCAGCGACTGCACGCACATGCACGCGCACACACACAGGGGCGCATGCACATGTGCACACTCACCTACGCACACACACAGACATCAGTGCGTGCAGACACGTATGCCAGCCATGCAATATGTTTAACTTACACTCACGTGCATGCACATCAGGGGGTCCAGCGTATGGATGGAAGCGAACAAACACACACGCCAAATGCATACACACAAAAAACAGCCAAATCACACACATAATCAAGACCTGGAATGCAGCTCATGGCTTTAATACATTGGCAGGACAATATAGAGATTGCCATATTTCTACAGTCAGGAGTTGGCAGTAATGGCTAAGTCTGTCCTCTATTGTCCCTGCTGGTCTGGATGCATGTTGAAGTATACACTTTTTGGTGTCCCTCACCGTGCAATTAAATACTATCTTGCATTATGCATGATTCAGTGCTTTGTTACTCCTGATTATGTTTCTAACAAAATTATTACATTAAACTTGTGTTTCTGAAATTGCAATTCACCAGATATGTCTTCTCTGTGTCTCCTGTTTCCACAACCACGCAGTAGCATTTGAAATGGACAAACAATTCCTTCTGAAAATCCAAATTAGAATCAATTTAGGTTAAGTAGGCCTATAGAGTGACTGTGTACAACCACAGTTGCTCATTTTATAGCCCTGGCAATGAAATTATTTAAATTAGTGCCAAAGTAAAGCCTACTTTAGTATTGTATTTGAAAGCAGCTGATTCAATGTGGTCTATTCTCTACCTCGGTAAATTATGTGTTGATGAGAAGCTGCTGAAAAAAAATGGCATTTACAAGCTACTGTATGTTGTGTGGAAAACAAACTCAGAAGACACAAGCAAACACTGACATTGTGAAAAGGATAATGCAATTTTGACAGCTCCGGATGTGAGAAAAACAAAGCTACAACGAGTAAATACTGACACAGCAAGCCCAACCAAAAATCAGGCGGTATAGGTACAAATGCACATCTGTTAATGTCGTCATTCATGTTCAACCTTTGCATACTGCTATATAATCTGTATCATGCCATTGTAAAATATTTTTAAAATTGTTAAACTGGAAGTGACATTTTCAAACAATGAGGCACACATCATTGTCTGGCAATTATTTGGGAGATCAAATGCAGCACCAAGTCAGGATACACAATGTGCTGAATATCAGCTCCAACACGCAAATCAGCTGTAACACATTTCAAATGCAGTCAGGTAAATCTCAGCCCATGATTAGGTCAAGCGTGGTGGCGGTATTTGTGGTAAACACTGTTCCGCTCTGGGGGCTAAACGTTTGTGTCAGTAAAGAATAATTACACCCTTCCACGTTGTATCTATCGTGTTAATCTCGATCCACAGCAGCCACTTTATTCTCTCGTTTGTTTAATAGCTCACTAGCAGCTTTATTGTTTCAAAGTGCTCGATAGCAAACCTGTAAATTCTCTGTTCAACATTTGCCCCCGTGGTGTTATGGTTCACCGGTGCTGAATGTTAAAATAAAGCAAACAGCCATTGATCTGCAATCAAAGATCCAGGACAGCAGGTCATTTACATGTAGAGAAGAGAACCATTAGGAACTGTGCTGCAAGGCATGTGTGGAGTTAAATTCATTTAGCAGTGGTTCACTGGCCCACTATTGGCTTACCTACATTAGGTATACGTTTAAAAAAAAAAAAAAGGGGGGGAATCCCTAAGCTATTCTAAAATATGTTGTGTAGTCGTGGTAGATGCTGTCTGTTGCTAATTAGAAATGGATGTGGATATGTGCTGCACACAACAAAGCTAAGTGAACTATCAAGGGACCGAGGGAGAGAGACAGGCTTTATACTGTGGGCCTTGATATGAGGCAGAGGAATCAGGTAGGAGGCAAATGGCTTTTGAAAATTAGGCACAACCACTTATTGGCAGTTGGTCAAGTTTGCAACTGTCCCAGGAGTCCTGAGTGCTTATGCAATGTGTTGCAGCTTCTGTTAAAATGTGATGATTAAATGGGCAAATACTTCCTAGATTTGTAGACTGAGAGCTGGGCCTGTTTATTTTATTTATTCATAGCGTGGATATGAATAATTTACCGGTCAGCAGTTTTTTGTCAGAGGAGAATCATTATTGTATGTGGCAGGCTAAAGGTTTGTGATTTTCTGCATTTGGCACTTCTCTGCTGTATTGACAGAGACCAGCTTCAGTCGGGGTCAGTCACCACTGAAGCTGGTTTAACAGGTTGTCATAAACTTGTGCATGATAAAGAACCTCCTTTGTTGGATATTATTTTGCCTACATGTATTCGACAACTTTAAGAGGGATTCTATTATGTGTTTTAACAATGGAGCCAAAACACAAGCAGGATTCTGGCAAAATGTTAGGTAGATAACTCATTTCAGCTTTGACAGCTACACCACATAATCAAAACATATATTTATAATACTTTAATGTCTTACCTTATATGACCTCATTAGACTATCCTCCCAATAATGACATCATCAGTCAACAAGAGCCCCAAAACCACAATAAAACATCAGCATTAACACTGGAGACTACTGTTCATTTCCTGTTTCTAACTGACAGTCAACATTGCTTTTTTTTAAAACATGACCACAACCGTTCCATAACCTTAACCACGTGATAATTCTTGTAACCATGACAGCAAAGGTCTCCTAACCAAAAGGAGGTAGCCATTTTAATCCGAAACATGCTTCCCTAACCTTAACAATGTTCTTATTTGAATCCATACCATGAGCTTTCCATCCTACATCACATCATAAAACTGATTTATTTTTCAGCAGTGATTTGTAAAATTTTTGGACTGACAAATGACGTTGTTTTGCTGATATTCTGGGGTTGCATTTGTTTAATTTGTAAAAACAGATGGTCTGACGGACAGAGAGATGAGTTCCTTTGCCCTCTCTTCCTCAGTAGTACAAGTGTCTACTCTCCTACACTCAGTGAAGGGCAAATGAGTTCTCCAGTCTGTTATCAGCGTGGTTTTTGATGGAATAGTGCAGATAACAGAGTACTCAGAAAAAGATGGAAGGAAACAGGGGATCAAGAACTGCAGGTTCTCAAATAATTATTGCACATTCTCCACATAGCAAGAGATTTATTTCTAACCTTTAACATGCCATATTGGTTTCAACACACTCACAGCGGTTAGCGTATTTATTGGACTATTGGTTTGGAAATAGCTTGAAGTGTTTAACTGATTTTACAGAAAAGTAAATATGGATTTTGAATGTTTGTTGTCCTTTCCTATTTTGATTTTGCTCAGAGGATTGCAACTTATTGACTCAGATCCAGGGCGGATAAAACAATGAAATGAAAGCAAATGGTAAGTTTGAAGTCAAATCAGTGGAGCTGTTCTTGCCTCACAGGCTCATCAGAAGTTTTGACATTGGCTAGCTCTGAAATAATTCCTGATAGCTGTCTTCAAGATGGAATTGCTTGTTGCCAACATCACCAATAAGAAATGACTGGTGCCCAACTGGCAGACTTTCCTTGTTACAAAGCCTTGACTGGAGTGAATAAAGGGGTGTGGGATGACTATCCTCTTATATCCGAGTCACAACCCTGTATGTTTTGTCATCTCTAACAGAAGTCCACTGTTGGATTTTCCAATAAGTGGTACATTTGTTAACATTTTTCAATGGAATGGTTAACAAGCCAAAGGGTTACTCTGATGGGGATATATCATTGAATCTGATGTGAGCACAGCCATGCCTATTTCAATAAAGCATTACCACCCCACAAAAATAAAAAGCAGCCTATGTTTTTATGGCATACTGTAAGCTATGACATATTCTTGGTGTTGATTTAAACTTCAGTGTGTGTCTTGTAAGAAAAAAAAAAACAATTGCAGAATAGATGTACCGATGATGAACACACACACACACACACACACACACACACACACACACACACACACACTAGACTCAGTCAATGGGATCATCACTAAAAAAGTACCGACAACACTTTTGACGGACCTCGATCTAACCGGGCCTTTTCCCATCAAGGCGTGATTATGTGACTAGCCCCGAGTTACAAGCAATAAAAGAAATGTCTCTCTTTTTTATTACATCTCCCAATCGTGAACAATGGGACGTTTGCCTCTGAGCCATTTATTCAGCTCTGATGTATGATTAGCGCAGGGCAAATCAATAGCATGTTGGATGATCTTAACGGAACAGTACTGCGATTTGCCCTCCGTCACAGGGCCAAGCGCTGATATTTGTCTGTCAGCAGTGACATGCTATCTCTAGCAGGGGCACTGGGGCCAAAAGACACCTATTGATCCTGTCAACATTGATGGTCCTAATGGTATGGAGGATGAGGGAAACTGCCTGCCACTGGAAATGTAATGCACTGTATGGAACGGCCTCCTGGACCAAGGGAAGGAACATGATGTTGATCTGTTTTTATGGTGAATTATACTAAAGGTCCCCAGTTAATGTTGCACAACCTGAACGTGAATATATGATAACAAGAATATCCTTAAGTCACAGGAAAAACTTTTTTTCCTGCATTGACAAACACACCAAAGGCAAATGTTCTCTTTGCTAAGTTTGTTGGAACACACATGCTGTAATAAGAGTTGATTTTTGTCCAGATATCCACAGTTTTATCCATCACTGAAGAAGTTAAGTTTTTTGTGTGTTTTTTGTCCATGGTATATCATCTGTTTCAATCTGCTGCTGCTCTAGGGAACATAAAAGGTACCACCACCACTTCTGAAGAATGAGAAAATCTCATGAATATGTCCTTATGTTAATGTTTGTCTGCTGGGACTGGTGTGCACAGGTTTACAGTAGTTACATATGTTGTGTTTTAAGGCGAGGGATGTAGTTCTGTGATTGTTATGTGATTTCCATGCATTTTTGTACTACAGAAGATATCCCATATAAGGTCAGTGTACTACAAAAAAAACTATATATATATAAGTCACTATATGACTTTGCTCAGCTTCACTCCAGAATCATGTTGTACTCTCACCCTACACACTCACCTCTCATGTTATATTTAGAATTGAAAAGCATGATAAAAAAAAAGTCTAGCTAAGCAGTTAATCCACTAGTTTGGCAGAAGTTGGGAGAAAAATATGAAAAAAGGGTGTAATGAACACAACCTGCTCTCAGGAGCCAATGCCTTTCGTCTAAAGAATCAAAACTCAACATAGGAGCCTGTGATTACTTTAAACAGTTGGCTCGCTGACCATAACCGTTCCAGTGTCGGTAATATTATGGATGTGTGTGTGTGGTGGCAAGACTGGAATGGTGTATAGGACTAATGCATATGCAGTAGCCTACGTGTGCATGTCTGTGTGTGCATGTGTGATGTATTAGTTTGTGTGTGCGTGCCCCTGAGTGAGTGTGTGTGTGTATCCAGCAGTGCCCCTGGCTAAGTCTCTTCAGATCTTTTCTTGTTTATGTATTTCCCTTCCTAGACTGAGGCCCCAGGAATCTGCTGGGGGCTATACAGACCCAGAAGAGTAGGAGGAACATTTTGTTTATTTATTGTCAGGAATTATCATTCAGCATAAATATCAATACAGCCAAAGGATGGGAAGGTTGGGAGTTCTAATAGCATGGAAAACGATGGAAAATTGCAACTGGAGATGTAGAGGGATTGGTGTATGATGCCCATCATGGCTGAAATATTACACAAAGCAGTGTGTTTACAGCACTATGCACAGATGTAAATGGAGCGATATAAGGTTACATTTAGGTTAAAACACCAGTATAGTTTTCAAAGAATATATTTTTCTGTGGGCATTAAGTCTGTTAAAATATAAGCTTCTATCTGGTGGATTATAACATGGCAAAGTTTAATTTAATGAGACATCATCAAACATCATTTGGGTCCTCAACAACTAAAAATATTAGTTTTATTTTGTGCATTAGTGGCCAGTCACCATTTCAGTCATTACAATCGACTATGCAAAGAAGTTCTCCGAAACCATTACCATAGCTACTACCCTGCACATTACCAAATTAAATTACTCATATATCTTTGTGGGTTATCACACCTGTTATTCCAGCTCCTCAAGTTTTCATGGAACGGGCATCATTGAGGTTAAGCCACAGTACATAACACAGAGCACAATGGCATCAGATAACTTGACAGTCATAGACAGCTGGAAAAGCCACATACACACAAACACACACATACTAAGATGTGGCAACACATACTCTGAGTGCTTCTGGATAGAAACAGAGAGTGACAGTGCTAGAATTTACTCTGATGGTATCAGCAAAGCAGCCATCACAGCTTTGGCAGATTGGAAGGCCATCAGGACCCATCTCCCTGACTCTGATCAGCCTGCGATGTTAACTCCAGGCCCTGAAAGGGGGCTATGAACCATGATCAGCGATATCAAGCCACCAGAAATAGAAATCCATTTTCCTGCCTCGAGGAGAAGGGGAGAGTGAATGAATATCAGTGGCCTCCTGGTCTGGTCTGGTCGGGTCTTAGTTGGGTATCTGTCTCTCTCCCTCTGCTCCACCACACACGCGGGGCCCTTCAGCTGGTTTTGCCTCTCCTCTTGTTCTGAAGGTTAAAGGATTAGGAGCTGTGTTTTCAGACCGGATTGCTGTCCTGGCATGGATTTAGATTTTGGCCACACACACTAGAAACTAGAGCCCCAACACACGCGCAGGTGCACATGTGTACATGCAAACACACATACACAGAGCGCTGAGCAGGAGGTTATGGGGATTAGCAGGAAATACCACAAGATGGTGGCCAAAGCATTTTTTTTTCATTCTTTATTGAGCTAAATAACAAAATGAGAACAAACCAAACCAGAGGTGCTTGTACGAAGTAGTTTTTTTTCCCTCTCCGCCCTCCCTCTCTGGTCTTCCATCCTCCTTACCTTCCTCTGGTCCTGTCTGAACATGCTGACCAGTGCGTTGTGGCATTTCCAAAAGCAAAAAGCCATTAAATATAAACACTGTGTGTGTGTTTCTTTTTCCTGATCTTTCTGCTTTCATTTGATTCGTTTCTGTTTTGCTTAGAAACTTATTGAGATGCCTGTAAAGCCAAGCAAAGTTGTGATGAATTATAGATTGTTGACAGCTTCATCAAAGCACCGTGTTGTACTTGTCCTGGCATTTCTTAACACTGAATTTACAGAGAACCGACACTAATGCGCTCATGTCGTCCACACGTGTTAACAAATCGGGGCAAGTTGGTGGACGTCTTGCTGTAAAAAAAAAAAAACGGAGACAGAACTGGCCTGAAAGCGTCAACGAGTGCAGAGACGAAAGTGCGTCTGTGTGCATGAGTGTGTGTGTGTGTGTGTTTGGGTTTGCGTGAGGGAACATACACCAGACTTTAAAAAATGTATGAAGAACACAGGCTTTTTCTTTTTCAACGCAGAGAAAGAGAGCAAACGGTTCCCAGAATGCCAGGGGAAAACGCAGTTCAAATAATGTGAGGGCGAAGGGAGCAGATCAGAGAGAAAGCTGTTTGCAGTTCAGGCCTACAAGGCAATTCTTCCCCCGACTCCCAGGTGAGAGAGCTCAAAGAGAAATAAACCTCAGGTACCAATTTGCTGAGTTTTGTTCAATAGATGGGTGAGTGCCTAGAGACTTTACCCCGAGTGCACAGAAGCCAGGGCCAGTAAACAAAATTACTTAAGGATGGTTACATATTCTCTCTCTGTCTTCCTTCATGCTTGAAAGAGACAAGCTCTTTGTCTTTGCTCTGGCCGACTCGTGTTTCGTGTGAGCGCTGGTGGATAGAGCACAGGCGATGTACTCTGTCGTCTCAATCTTGACAACTTCTGGGCTGTTTTCCTTGTCTCTTTCACAAATCTCTTTTTTTCTTTCGCTTACATTAAGTGCAGACTCGACAGTCGAATGAAAAAGAAAAAAAAAACTTTAGCAAAGCGGATTTAACTTTGGAGGGCTGTGAAACTGCAGGATTTATTTACATTACATCTTGAATTCTTGCCCGCTTTGCGGGTAGCATTTCTTATCAACTGTGAGGTTTTATGTAGCCGTGTGTTGATTTTCATAATGTGATGCTTATTTATGTACAGACAATTGTGAAGAACTTTTCATACACTATATCGTCTCTTCGGTACACGCACAAATGCAGGCAGGAGCATTGCAGGTTTGAATAATTGCAGCAATGAATATTCCACAGCCAAGATAACGCACAGCGTTCTTTCAAACCCCACAGACACACGAGTTTCATCATAACGCTCATGATAAAACTGACTGTGACATACATTGCAGGACACCTCTCGCCCATTTTACAATATGCCCTTCCGTGCAAAACACATGAAATGAATTCCCACACATCACCATCGCCAAACCTGGAAGTCCCTCTTTTTGCATCGGGCCCCCTTGGAACAATCCATTAATTCACCCAGATCACAATCTGCACAGATTCAATTATTCCAGAAACCATAACCATAATACAAAGCTATGACAGGGCCATATATTCAAACCAATATTTATTTGTAATAATGCCAGCACTCTCTCTGTCAAAGCCCCAGCAGACAGGCACTGAGCGGAAACAGGACATAGTCTATTGAAAGGCCCTGCTGATTTATTAATGCTCACCCATTTAAAAGTCACTTCATTTTTTCCATGCCTTCAGTCTACATGACCCTATATGTGTGTATGTTTGTGTTGATGAATCAGTGAAATACACAGTATGTTCCTGCATTAACATTCCTCTGGTGGCATGCGAAGGCTGTATAATTTCAAACTAAAAGTTCACACAGGGCTCAGGACATGAGGTTTATATTGCTTATGTTTAAATATTTTGACGAAGCCTTCTGCACATTGCTGATGCTTGAGAGGCCAGCTCAGAGTTTTGGCATATTTTTTTTTTCTTTTATGATTGACTGCGATGGGGAAAAGAGAGAAAAAAAGAAAAGATAAATGGTTGTGAATTCTCAGAGATTCGAGATGTAGAATTCAGATGTATGGTAACGGATGGCAAACCATGCAGAAATCAAAAAATAGTTTTCATTGATTTTGCAGTGGTAATATTAGATGCAAATGGAACCCATACTACAGAATGGATGGTTGCAGAAACAAAGACAAGCATCGCTTGAAGTTCGATTTCCCGAGCGCTACTTTTTTTTTGTTTTTTTTCTCGAGAAAATTAGTATTGCAGATTGCTTCACCTGTTTGTGTTCAGCACATTTCATTTCTGGGAGCCGGAAACTACAGAGGAGCAGACTCCAAACAATCATCTGTCAAATGCAGAGAAGGCCTGGAAAAAAGCCATCATTGTTTACACTTGAACAACATTACCAAAGCCACATGAAGAATGAACAAAGTAAAACAAAAACCGTGTGCGCACACATACGCGTGATGTCACTTCAGCATAACTCAAGCATGACTCCTGTCCGAGTTGTTTGATCCTAATTGCAATATGTCTCAAAAGCCAGGTCCCGGACCCATGTACTTGTTTTCAGAGTGAGAGAAATTAATTGTCATTGTGTGGCTGTTGTTATGTCACAGATGAGGTATGTCACAGATGAGGACCGCCCTGACCTGAGCCTGAACTCATCAGATGAAATGAAGTTGTTCACTCAGCTGTAGAAGACAAACCATAGTTGCTGCGGATTAATCAACCCCATCAGGGCGCGTGCAATAGACGGCTCTTGCTGGAAATGGCTTCCACCCACTTCCACTTTGACCCCAGGAAATGTTGGATTAGAGGGAGTGTGCATGAGTAAAAAGGAAGACCATGACAAATGTATGATATACTAAATTATATAGATACTTAAATTAGGTGTCTAACCTAATGCGTGGTTGTGGATTAGTGTGCTTGTGTGTGTGTTTGTGTGTGAGAGTGTGCTTTATGAAGTGCAGTTCCTGTCTGCCATCATTTATTTTGGTTATTCTGACATTGTGTAGTGTGTGTATATGGGGGCATTTTTACAATGCAATTACAGCAAGGGGCATGTTATGATTTCCGTATGATTTCTATGCTGTGCCATATGCGCCGCAGCTGTCGAAGAGTGCAACCATGCAACGATACTGTAACATGTTCTCCTGCGCTGCTTCCAGATGTCCTTGAAAACACACTTCTGACACAAAAAGGAGGGAGAGAAGACAAGTTGGTTTTGGAAGGAGTTGTCATTTCTGGTAAAGCTGACGTTGGAGTCTGTCCGGCTATTTATCAGACAGCGGGGAGCATCTCTGCTGAATTTGACTGCTTATATAAAGCCAAGCGGTTGTATTTTAGGTAGAGATATCAAGACAGAATTGTAAACATTTGGAAGCCCTTAAGGAGTTTTTGATAAGACAGACAAACAATGCATGTGTCGCATCAAAAGTATAAGCTGTGATGTTTCCGATTCGCAAATGACACAATTCTGAATTTTCATGAGGTTGTTTTTTACACTCATTACTTTGTAAACCAACCAAAAAATAAATAATGATATCAAAGCTTGCAAAGCAAATGTCCTTTGCTTAACTTGTGTTTTCAAGTACTTTTCATACACTGTAAACTAAACTCCAATCCCTTTTGCTTTCTTTCCAATGCCGTTGGCAGTGTGTAGGTAAGTCAATGTAGCTATCATGGGCTGTGATGGGGCTTCACAGGCTAGATACTAAAAGCCATACATTATGTAGTTGTCAAGGGATGTTGATTTGTCAGACTCTTTAGAATTTCCTGGGTATTGAAAGTAGAAGCTTTTTGCTTTTGTAAGAAACTTTGATAGGCGGAAGAGAGAGGAATATGATCCCATTATTTTCTGGCTTTACACAAGCCTGACCATATGATTTACTCACCGCCTTCTAAACACAGAGAGAGGAGGTGCGAGGGAAAGAAAGGAAAAGAGAGAGAGGGAGAGAGGCAGTGTGCTTGAGTCGTTGCATTTGCACGCATTAGAGTTTGCAAGACTAATGTTTTGGAAAACAAGAATAGGGAAAAGTAGAATGCTGCAAAATGGCTCTGCGTGACTCGATTTGGTTTGAAAAGGATATGTACGCTTCTAAAGAAAGGTTCCCGGTGATATATCCAACTGAAAATTTTTAATCTCACAGATGAAAACTTTAAATACAAAAGCTGCTCTTCAGGTTCACTCACTCTGCCTGTATTCATTATTGCCACAGCTTACAGTCAGGAAACTGATTACTCCTCCCAGCTAGACAACTTATACCAGTGTTTGTGTAAACTTAGACAACATGCAGCGATTGTCTTCAAATTGTTTGGCTCTTTACCAAATTAATCAAATATTCAAAAAATTCATTTAATTTCCTGAACTACACAGATTTATTTTGTTTTAATTGATTTTACATGTTGTTCATTCGCATCAGTTG